>NC_042973.1:12730837-12792718 GCF_901001165.1 Salmo trutta | reverse complement strand
CTCTCTCTTCTTGTGTGTCTCTGACCAGTCTCTAACATCTTTGCAATTTCTAGCAGTAACGTCCCAGAGTAGATGAGGACCTTTTCTGTAAATCTGCCAAAGACACTTGTTTAACTTTTATACCGGGAGAACAGGGGGGTGGGACGGCGCTGTCGTGGCTCTCCAACAAGGTCGTAAGCAGCCATAGACCTCTGTGTAGACCCTCTAAAACATGCCATGGGGGTCCCATCACAGACAGGGCAGTGTAGATTTTTTAAAAAGAGGATCTTTTTGTCATAAAAAAAAAAAGTTATGTAAAAACAAACAAATGAACCGTTTAAAAAATTGCCTTTTTTCCACTGGTGCTGAATTCAAAATGAGTCTCTCCATCTCATGCTGCGGTGCTCTCTTTCTTACTACCCCCTCTTCTCTCTCTCTCTCTACCCCCCCTCTCTCTCTACCCCTCTTCTTTCTCTCTCTCTCTCTATACCCCTCTTCTCTCTCTCTCTTTCTACCCCACTTCTCTTTATCTCTCTCTACCCCTCATCTCTCTCTTTACCCCTCTTCTCTCTCTCTCTCTACCCCTCTTCTCTTTCTCTCCCTCTCTCTCTCTCTCTCTCTCTCTCTACCCCTCTTCTCTTTCTCTCCCTCTCTCTCTCTCTACCCCTCTTCTCTTTCTCTCCCTCTCTCTCTCTCTCTACCCCTCATCTCTCTCCCTCTCTTTCTCTCATTCTCTCTACCCCCTTCTATCTTACTCTCTCTCATTCGCTCTACACTCTCTCTCTGTCTCATTCTCTGCCCCCTCTCTCTCTCTTTCTCTCTCATGCTCTGAACGTGAGCTTTTCACCGTGTGATGTTTTCGCTGTATGACACATGCCCATTGCTATGTCAGGTCCTCTTGTCTGAGTCCCAGTACTGAGGCTGGTGACCGCTGGGTCATTGTGGAGACTGAGGGCCTGTCATCTCGAGGGGAATGGACAATGTGAGATCCCCATGTATTGTGCAACACTAAGGGAGCCAGACCTCCATGTACACTTAAAGGTGACGGAGAGGGAGCCAGACCCCCATGTACACTTAAAGGTGACGGAAAGGGAGCCAGACCTCCATGTACACTTAAAGGTGACGGAAAGGGAGCCAGACCTCCATGTACACTTAAAGGTGACGGAAATGGCCCCAAAAAAACTCCAGTGGGAGTTTGGAATCTCAGATGCACTTCCGCTTTACAAAATGTACTTTTCCGTTTCACTAAAAAAGAGTGGGGGACCGAAGTGTATGAGAGTAATGTTGTGACTTTGTGATAGAACACTCCTCTCCCCGGTCATGTCCGACCATTTACAGAGAGCTGGCCGAGAACATCTGAATGAACGCAGAAATAAACTACATTTCAGAGAAAAGTGAGCTAAATACAACTTTTATATTTTACTTTATTCCATGTTATTTCTTACTTTACTTTTCAAAGAGGCAGCAGAAGTTATTCATATGTGAAATGAAATTATATTGTAGACCCTTGAAATATTAGAGCGACGAGGGTACCAGTCTCTGCAGTCAAACAGAGAAGTCAGCCGTTTGCTATTGTCGTTGTTGTTTTCCTGCTTGTATCACAATGCATTCTGGTACTTGTAGTCCTGTAATGCTTTTTTTTAAAGGTGAAGAACATGGTGTGGTTATCAGATCAATTTATTTTTAGTTGGTTTTAATGTGGATAAAACATGTTTGAATTTCATATGAAATGTTCTTGTTTTGGCAAAGGAAAGCTATGGGGAAAAATGGAAAAAAACACAAATAAAGCTTTTTGTCTATAGCGGATATAGCTCTGGTTTACAGTGTGACATTTCTATACTGTAGGCTACAGAGTGAATACATTATCAAAGTATTTAGAACTGCTGTTTCAATCAAACATGCGCTCTTGTTTACGGTGTCTTTACCTAAACTAAATTGCAGTCTAATGTTGATAAGCCAATTTGGTAAAAATAATGTCTGCATATGGATTTAAAAATATATATATATATATATATATATATATATATATATATATATATATACTTTTTTTTTACATTTTATTAATTGGCACTTGTTAAAAAACATTCAACAGTTCATGCGTTTAAGAAATGGAACTTCACAGAGAGCTGGGTGGTTTAAGATATTTCCAAAGGTCATCTGTAGCTAGGTTTCCATCCAACTGGTGACAGATTTTCATGCAAATATTCTAAAATCTGCAGAAAAACAATATGTGCATTTCCCACCAGAGGCGTGTTTCCATCAAATGGACTTGCTGTGTATAAAAGGCTGTGCATGATGACGTAGTTCAGATAAAACATGTATTTTGCGGTTAAATCCCCATGTACCGAATAGTTAAATGGGTTTTATTTGTCAAACGGCAGCCAAGCATCGATCATCATGTCACCAGAATAAAAGCATCTATATTTATTGGAAAGGAGCATCAAGCTGGTGAAGTTCATCATAATGTATTTCATCTGTACTCTAATAAACTGCATGCCTCCCAAGTCGTAGTAGGAGAACTACACAACATGTCATCTAGTGACTCCAACTTTACTCCCATATCATGCTTATTATATCAATATT
This sequence comes from Salmo trutta, assembly GCF_901001165.1. Taxonomy (NCBI): domain Eukaryota; kingdom Metazoa; phylum Chordata; class Actinopteri; order Salmoniformes; family Salmonidae; genus Salmo; species Salmo trutta. Next base: position 12,790,156 of record NC_042973.1, on the reverse strand, counting down.
TGCACATAAAAGCGTTTCCACAGCCATTTCTCGCATAATTAATTTTACAGACACAAAAGGATCCCACTTGTCTAGTGTATTTTGTTTTATCAACATTTGAAAAGTCTAACAACAAATGTACTTCAGGCCTGTTTCCATCAGGCCTGTTTTCATCTGGCCTGTTTCCATCTGGCCTGTTTCCATCAGGCCTGTCGTGACATTTTATATCCGAAATGTACTTTAAATGCATAAAAAGGTTGGATGGAAACCTGGTTAACGTGATGGATTCTGACTATTCTCTTCCCTGTGATGCATGACAATAAAAAAGATTTAGCCTCGGATAAAACCTATTTTAATCAAAGAATGGACTTTCAGACCTGTGACGATTGACTTCTTATGAGTGTTCAGAGGGAAGATAATTTAAGGAATGTATCAATCAGTGTTTAAAATTTAACAAATAAAACTTCCACTAAAAGTGGCCTCTGATTTTGGCTTTAAAATCTCAATCTTTTTACTCGATTCTGTCTGTGTCACTGCATCATCGCTTTCCAAAGAGCTGCTCTGACTGGTGTAGGATTGACTCATCTCTCTCAAAGAGACTAGAGAGAGCTTTCTATATCTCATGCAATCAGCTGTCCTGGAGGAATATGCAAATACCTTTGGAGGGATTATAGAATGATCAATACTTTGTCATGATTCAAGTTCCCTCAAATGATTCAAGTTCCCTCAAATGATACAAGTTCCCTCAAATGCCTAAAATGATAACAACTTCACTCTTTAAAAAAAGGGTTCTGAAAGGGTTCTTCGGCTGTCCCCATAGGATAACCCTTATTGGTTCCAGGTAGAATCCTTTTGGGTTCCATGTAGAACCCTCTGTAGAAATGGTTATTCATGGAACCCAAAAGGGTTCTACCTGGAACCAAAAGGGTTCTTCAAAGGGTTCTCCTATGGGGACAGCCGAAGAACCCTTTAAGGTTCTAGATAGCACCTTTTTTCTAAGATTGTAATATATGCTATAATATAATACAAGCAAATAGTTAATGAAATTAAATCCAATCAAATCAAATTGTATTTGTCACATACACGGAATACATCAGGTGTAGACTTTACCTTGAAACGCTTGCTTACGAGCCCTTCCCAACGATGCAGAGTTAAACAATTATAATAAAAATAAAAATAGTGACACAAGAGGAATAAAATACACAAGAATGGAGCTATATACAGGGAGTACCAGATCAATGTGGAGCTATATACAGGGAGTACCAGATCAATGTGGAGCTATATACAGGGAGTACCAGATCAATGTGGAGCTATATACAGGGAGTACCAGATCAATGTGGAGCTATATACAGGGAATACCAGATCAATGTGGAGCTATATACAGGGAGTACCAGATCAATGTGGAGCTATATACAGGGAGTACCAGATCAATGTGGAGCTATATACAGGGAGTACCAGATCAATGTGGAGCTATATACAGGGAGTACCAGATCAATGTGGAGCTATATACAGGGAGTACCAGATCAATGTGGAGCTATATACAGGGAGTACCAGATCAATGTGGAGCTATATACAGGGAGTACCAGATCAATGTGGAGCTATATACAGGGAATACCAGATCAATGTGGAGCTATATACAGGGAATACCAGATCAATGTGGAGCTATATACAGGGAATACCAGATCAATGTGGAGCTATATACAGGGAGTACCAGATCAATGTGGAGCTATATACAGGGAGTACCAGATCAATGTGGAGCTATATACAGGGAATACCAGATCAATGTGGAGCTATACACAGGTATTGTAGCACCAGTACCAGATCAATGTGCAGAGCTATGAGGTACTTGAGCTAGATATGTAGATGAAGGCAGGGTAAAGTGACTAGACATCAGGATAGATAATAATAAGGTATTTGAGCTAGATATGTAGATGAAGGCAGGGTAAAGTGACTAGACATCAGGATAGATAGTAACAAGGTATTTGAGGTAGATATGTACATGAAGGCAGGGTAAAGTGACTAGGCATCAGGATAGATAATAATAAGGTATTTGAGGTATATATGTTCATGAAGGCAGGGTAAAGTGACTAGGCATCAGGATAGATAATAATAAGGTATTTGAGGTAGATATGTACATGAAGGCAGGGTAAAGTGACTAGGCATCAGGATAGATAATAATAAGGTATTTGAGGTAGATATGTACATGAAGGCAGGGTAAAGTGACTAGACATCAGGATAGATAATAATAAGGTATTTGAGGTAGATATGTAGATGAAGGCAGGGTAAAGTGACTAGGCATCAGGATAGATAATAATAAGGTATTTGAGGTAGATATGTACATGAAGGCAGGTTAAAGTGACTAGGCATCAGGATAGATAGTAATAAGGTACTTGAGCTAGATATGTAGATGAAGGCAGGGTAAAGTGACTAGACATCAGGATAGATAATAATAAGGTATTTGAGGTAGATATGTACATGAAGGCAGGGTAAAGTGACTAGACATCAGGATAGATAATAATAAGGTATTTGAGGTAGATATGTACATGAAGGCAGGGTAAAGTGACTAGACATCAGGATAGATAATAATAAGGTATTTGAGGTAGATATGTAGATGAAGGCAGGGTAAAGTGACTAGGCATCAGGATAGATAATAATAAGGTATTTGAGGTAGATATGTACATGAAGGCAGGTTAAAGTGACTAGGCATCAGGATAGATAGTAATAAGGTACTTGAGCTAGATATGTAGATGAAGGCAGGGTAAAGTGACTAGGCATCAGGATAGATAATAATAAGGTATTTGAGGTAGATATGTACATGAAGGCAGGGTAAAGTGACTAGACATCAGGATAGATAATAATAAGGTATTTGAGGTAGATATGTACATGAAGGCAGGGTAAAGTGACTAGGCATCAGGATAGATAATAATAAGGTATTTGAGGTAGATATGTACATGAAGGCAGGGTAAAGTGACTAGACATCAGGATAGATAATAATAAGATATTTGAGGTAGATATGTACATGAAGGCAGGGTAAAGTGACTAGGCATCAGGATAGATAATAATAAGGTATTTGAGGTAGATATGTACATGAAGGCAGGGTAAAGTGACTAGACATCAGGATAGATAACAATAAGGTATTTGAGGTAGATATGTACATGAAGGCAGGGTAAAGTGACTAGACATCAGGATAGATAATAATAAGGTATTTGAGGTATATATGTACATGAAAGCAGGGTAAAGTGACTAGACATCAGGATAGATAATAATAAGGTATTTGAGGTAGATATGTACATGAAAGCAGGGTAAAGTGACTAGACATCAGGATAGATAATAATAAGGTATTTGAGGTAGATATGTACATGAAGGCAGGGTAAAGTGACTAGACATCAGGATAGATAATAATAAGGTATTTGAGGTAGATATGTACATGAAGGCAGGGTAAAGTGACTAGACATCAGGATAGATAATAATAAGGTATTTGAGGTATATATGTACATGAAAGCAGGGTAAAGTGACTAGACATCAGGATAGATAATAATAAGGTATTTGAGGTATATATGTACATGAAAGCAGGGTAAAGTGACTAGACATCAGGATAGATAATAATAAGGTATTTGAGGTAGATATGTACATGAAGGCAGGGTAAAGTGACTAGACATCAGGATAGATAATAATAAGGTATTTGAGGTAGACATGTACATGAAGGCAGGTTAAAGTGACTAGACATCAGGATAGATAATAATAAGGTATTTGAGGTAGATATGTACATGAAGGCAGGGTAAAGTGACTAGACATCAGGATAGATAATAATAAGAGTAAAATAAAGAACAGAGTAGCAGCAGCAAATGATTAGTGCAAAAGTGTGTGTGTGTGTGTGTTTGTGTTGTGTCTATATGTTGTGTGTGTGTGTGTGTGTGTGTGTAGTGTATGTGAATATGTGTTAGTTTTGTGTGTGAGTGAGTGTGTATATGTAAATATAGTCTTGTCAGTGTGCACAGAGTCATTGCAAGATGGGGTCAGGGCAGATAGTCCAGGTAACCATTTAATAAAATATTTACCAGTCTTACAACTTGGGGGTAGAAGCTGTCTCGGAGCTTGCTGGTCCGAGAACTGATGCTCCGGTACTGTTTGCCGGGACGGTAGCAGAGTGAACAGTCTATGGCTTGGGTGGCTAGAATCTTTTGCAATTGTTCGGGCCTTTCTCTGACACGGCCTGATATAGAGGTCCTGGATGACAGGGAGCTCGGCCCCGTTAATGTACTGGGCTGTCCAGACCACCCTCTGTAGCGCTTTGCCAGCGAGGGCGGTGCATTTGCCATACCAAGTGGTGATGCAACCAGACAAGATGCTCTCGATGGTGCAGCTGTATAACTTTTTGAGGGCCCGAGGGCCATTGCCAAATCTTTTTAGCCTCCTGAGGGGGAAGAGGTCGTGCCCTCTTCACGACTGTGCGGGTGTGTGTGGACCATGTTAAGTCCTTAGGGATGTGGATGCCAAGGAACTTGAAGCTCTCAACCTGATCTACTATAGCCCCATCGATGTTGATGGGGGCGTGCTCTCCTCTCTTTCTCCTGTATTCCATGGTCAGCTCCTAGATCTTACTGACGTTGAGTGAGAGGTTGTTGTCCTGGCACCACACTGCCAAGTCTCTGACATCCTCTTTCAAGGCCTACCTTCAAATTCAGTGCCTCTTTTCTTGACATCATGGGAAAATCAAAAGAAATCAGGAAGGATCTCAGAAAAAAAATTGTAGACCACCAAAAGTCTGGTTCATCCTTGGGAGCAATTTCCAAACGCCTGAAGGTACCACGTTCATCTGTACAAACAATAGTACGCAAGTATAAACACCATGGGACCACGCAGCCGTCATACCGCTCAGGCAGGAGAAGCATTCTGTCTCCTAGAGATGAACGTACTTTGGTGCGAAAAGTGCAAATCAATCCCAGAACAACAGCAAAAGATATTTTGAAGATGCTGGAGGCAACAGGTACAAAAGTATCTATATCCACAGTAAAACGAGTCCTATATCAACATAACTTGAAAGGCCGCTAAGCAAGGAAGAAGCCACTGCTCCAAAATTGCCATAAAAAAGCCAGACTACAGTTTGCAACTGCACATGGGGACAAAGATCGTACATTTTGGAGAAATGTCCTCTGGTCTGATGAAACAAAAATAGAACTGTTTGGCCATAATGACCATTGTTATGTTTGGAGGAAAAAGGGGAAGCTTGCAAGCCAAAGAACACCATCCCGTAAAGCACGGGGGTGGTAGCATCATGTTGTGGGAGTGCTTTGCTGCAGGAGGGACTGGTGCACTTGACAAAATAGATGGCATCATGAGGAAGTAAAATGATGTGGATATTTTCAAGCAACATCTCAAGACATCAGTCAGGAAGTTAAAGCTTGGTCGCAAATGGGTCTTCCAAATGGACAATGACCCCAAGCATACTTCCAAAGTTGTGGCAAAATGGCTTAAGGATAACATAGTCAAGGTATTGGAGTGGCCATCACAAAGCCCTGACCTCAATCCTGTAGAAAATTTGTGGGCAGAACTGAAAAAGTGTGTGCGAGCAAGGAGGCCGACAATCGTGACTCAGTTACACCAGCTCTGTCAGGAGGAATGGGCCAAAATTCACCCAACTTATTGTGGGAAGCTGGTGGAAGGCTACCTGAAACATTTGACCCAAGTTAAACAATTTAAAGGCAATGCTACCAAATACTAATTGAGTGTATGTAAACTTCTGACCCACTGGGAATGTGATGAAAGAAAGAAAAGCTGAAATAAATCATTCTCTCTACTATTATTCTGACATTTCACATTCTTAAAATAAAGTGGTGATCCTAACTGACCTAAGACAGGGACTTTTTACTAGGATTAAATGTAAGGTATTGTGAAAAACTGAGTTGTATTTGGCTAAGGTGTATGTAAACTTCCGACTTCAATTGTACATGTAGGTAGAGTTAAAGTGACTATGCATAGATAATAAACAGAGAATAGCAGCAGCGTAAAAAAGGGGGGCAATGCAAATAGTCTGGCTAGCCATTTGATTAGCTGTTCAGGAGTCTTATAGCTTGGGGGTAGAAGCTGTTGAGAAGCCTTTTGGACCTAGACTTGGAGCTCCGGTACCGCTTTCTGTGCGGTAGCAAAGAGAACAGTCTATGACTAGGGTGGCTGGAGTCTTTGACAATTTTGTAGGCCTTCCTCTGACACCGCCTGGTATAGAGTTCCTGGATGGCAGGAAGCTTGGCCCCAGTGATGTACTGGGCTGTACGCACTACCCTCTGTAGTGCCTTGCGGTCAGAGGCCAAGCAGTTGCCATACCAGGCGGTGATGCAACCAGTCAGGATGCTCTCGATGGTGCGGTTGTAGAACTTTTTGAGGATCTGAGGACCCAAATCTTTTCAGTCAATCAAATCTTTTCACATGTTGGTGATGTGTCGTCAGCAAACTTGATGATGGTGTTGGAGTCGTGCATGGACACGCAGTCATGGGTGAACAGGAGGAGACACCCCTGAGAGGCCACCATGTCGAGGGTCAGCATAGCGGAGGTGTTGTTGCCTACCTTCACCACTTGGGGCCGGCCCGTCAGGAAGTTCAGGATACAGTTGCAGAGACCTACATAAAATATACTACAGTTCACTACAGAATACTACAGTACTTACTAGAATTCTGTAGTAAACTGTAGTATACTGTAGAATACTAAACTACACACTGTAGTATCCCTCGATCAAATGTAGTACTTAGTACAGAATTGTGTACTATACTGTAGAACACTACAGTCCGTAAAAACACTACATTTTAACTTTAGTAAATACTACAGTATTGAATTTGCATATACCCTACCTATTCTCCTCCCCATATCCTAATTTGTGCCACCCGTAAGTGAGAAACCTACATGCCAAGTATAGCTCATACAGTGCCTTTGGAAAGTATTTAGACTCCTTGACTTTTTAAAATTTTGTTATGTTACAGCCTTATTCTAAAATGGATTTAAAAAAAGAAATATCCTCAGCTATCTACACACAATAGCCCATAATGACAAAGTGAAAACAGGTTTTTTGACATTTTTGCAAATCTATTATAAATAAAAAAACAGAAATACCTTATTCACATAAGTATTCAGACCCTTTGCTATGAGACTCGAAATTGAGCTCAGGTACATCCTGTTTCCACTGATCATCCTTGAGATGTTTCTACAACTTGATTGGAGTCCACCTGTGGTAAATTCAATTGATTGGACATGATTTGGAAAGGCACACACCTGTCTATATAAGTCCCACATTTGACATTGCATGTCAGAGCAAAAACCAAGCCATGAGGTCGAAGGAATTGTCCGTAGAGCTCCGAGACAGGATTGTATTGAGGCACAGATCTGTGGAAGGGTACCAATTTCTGCAGCATTGAAGGTCCCCAAGAACACAGTGGCCTCCATTATTCTTAAATGGAAAAGGTTTGGAACCACCAAGACTCTTCCTAGAGCTGGCCGCCCGGCCAAACGGAGCAATCGGGGGAGAAGGGCCTTGGTTAGGGATATGTCCATGAACCCAATGGTCACTCTGACAGAGCTCTAGAGTTCCCTGTGGAGATGGGAGATCCTTCCAGAAGGACAACCTTCTCTGCCGAACTCCACCAATCAGGTCTTTAAGGTAGAGTGGCCAGACAGAAGCCACTCCTCAGTAAAAGGCACATGACAGCCCGTTTGGAGGTGCCAAAAGGCACTTTAAGACTCTCAGACCATGAGAAACAAGATTCTCTGGTCTGATGAAACCAAGATTGTACTCTTTAGCCTGAACGTCAAGCGCCACATCTGTAGAAAACCTGGCACCATCCCTACGCTGAAGCATGGTGGTGGCAGCATCATGCTGTGGGGATGTTTTTCAGCGGCAGGGACAGGAGGCTAGTCAGAATCAAGGCAAATATGAACGGAGCAGTACAGAGAGATCCTTGATGAAAACCTGCTCCAGAGCGCTCAGGACCTCAGACTGGGGTGAAGGTTCATCTTCCAACAGGACAATGACCCTAACCACACATCCAAGACAATGCAGGAGTGGCTTTGGGACAAATCTCTGAATATCCCAGAGAGGCCCAGCCAGAGCCCGGACTTGAGCTTGAGAGGATCTGCAGAGAAGAATGGGAGAAACTCCCCAAATATAGATGTGCCAAGCTTGTAGCGTCATACCCAAGAAGACTCGATGCTGTAATTGCTGCCAAAGGTGCTTCAACAAAGTACTGATTAAAGGGTCTGAATACTTATGTAACTGTAATATTTTCGGGGGATTTTTCCCCAAAAACTGTTTTTGCTTTAGTCATTATGGGGTACTGTGTGTAGATTGATGAGGGGGGAAAAACGATTTAATCAATTTTTAAATTTGGTTGTAACATAACAAAATGTGGAAAAAGTCAAGGGGTCTGAATACTTTCTGAAGGCACTGTATTGTGTTCCCTACAGGTTATAGAAAAGAACAGAAGCTCTGAACTCTCTATTCAGAACCCCTACAGTACCTACCTACAGATTATGTAAAGTAGAAAGCCGCCCAATTCTATGTTAAAGATAATAAAGAAAAAACACTTTTGTAAATTCTACAATAATGTCCCCAAAAACACTACAGCAAATACTACAATATACTACAATCTATAAAAACACTACAGTAATTACTGTAGTATAAAGAACACTTTTTTAACTTCAGTATTTATACTAGAATAAACTGTAAACACTACAGCATACCACAGTAAACACTACATTGAATACTATAGTATTCCTACCATAGTATACACTATAGTATTTTTTCATGTGGGGAGGTGTTCAGTCCTTAGGTCCCCAGCTTGGTGATGAGCTTGAAGGGCATTATGGTGTTGAACACCTGAGCTGTAATCTATGAACAGCATTCTCACATAGTTATTTCCCCTCTTTTCCAGGTGGGAGAGGGCAGTGTTCAGTGCAATTGAGATTGCATCATCTACGGATCTGTTGGGGCGGTATGCGAATTGGAGTGGATCCAGGTTGTCTGGGATGATGGTGTTGGTGTGTGTCATGACCAGACTTTCAAAGCACTTCATAATTATAGATATGAGTGCTACAGGGTGATAGTCATTTAGGCAGATTATCTTGGTGTTCTTGGGAACAGGGACAATGGTGGTCAACTTGAAACATGTAGAGAATATAGACTGGGACAAGGAGAGTTTGAAAATGTCCATGAAGACACTTGCCAGCTGGTCTGTGCATGCTTTGAGAACACACTCTTGTATTCTGTGTTGCTTGTTTAAAGGTTTTACTAACATTGGCCACAGAGAGCGAGATCACATGGTCATCTGGAACAACAGGGGCTTTCATGCAAGGCACAGTGTTGTATTCCTCAAAGCAGTGTTGTTTTCCTTTGGGAGTTCTGCATCATTGGGCATGTCACGGCTTGGTTTACCTTTTGTAATCCATTATCGTCTGCTTTACACCTGGATCTTGCAGCTAGCTAGCTGCTACCTGAGTGAATATTGGCAACGTTGGTCCCGGAGTTAGCATAAATTATTCCGAAGCTAGCCAGGTGAAGAGTTCCATCAGCCTCTCCTGGGCTACAATCACCTATCCGGACCCATGTTAACTGCCGATGCAGAGCCCCATCGGGCCTTCACGACTGGACCACCGACGTTATCTGCCCGAGGGAGTTATCCAATTGGCCCCTCCGTTGCGACGTAACCCGAATGCCCATCTGCGGCCCGCTAATCGTTAGCTATCTTATCGGCTGCTATCTGAATAGGTCTATCGGACAATTTTCTTGGGCCACTATAACTAACTATTTTGCCAATTGGACTGGTCCCCCCTACCACACGGAACCCCACTAATCTACAGACGGAATCGCACGAGGTGGCTAAAAACAGACCTCCTCCATCTTCTACCAGCTTGCTACCTATGGCTCGGCTAGCTATCTAACTCTCACTGGAGCCTTTGATCACTCGGCTAAGCATGCCTCTCCTTAATGTCAATATGCCTTGTCCATTGCTGTTCTGGTTAGTGTTTATTGGCTTATTTCACTGTAGAGCCTCTAGCCCTGCTCATTATACCTTATCCAACCTCTCAGTTCCTCCACACACACATGCTATGACATCTTCTGGTTGCAATGATGTTTCTAGAGACAATATCTCTCTCATCATCACTAAATGCCTAGGTTTACCTCTACTGTACTCACATCCTACCATACCTTTGTCTGTACATTATACCATGAAGCTATTTTATCGCCCCCAGAAACCTGCTCCTTTTTCTCTCTATTCCGGACGTCACAGACGACCAATTCTTATAGCTTTTAGCCGTACCCTTATCCTCATACTTCTCTGTTCCTCTGGTAATGTAGAGGTGAATCCAGGCCCTGCAGTGCCTAGCTCCACTCCTACTCTCTCTCTTTTGATGACTTCTGTAACCGTAATAGCCTTGGTTTCATGCATGTTAACATTAGAAGCCTCCTCCCTAAGTTTGTTTTATTCACTGCTTTAGCACACTCTGCCAACCCGGATGTCCTAGCCGTGTCTGAGTCCTGGCTTAGGAAGTCCACCAAAAACTCTGAAATCTTCATCCCTAACTACAACGTTTTCAGACAAGACAGAACGGCCAAAGGGGGCGGTGTTGCAATCTACTGCAGAGATAGCCTGCAGAGTTCTGTCCTACTATCCAGGTCTGTACCCAAACAATTTGAACTTCTACTTTTAAAAATCCATCTCTCTAAAAACAAGTCTCTCACCGTTGCCACCTGCTATAGACCTCCCTCGGCCCCCAGCTGTGCTCTGGACACCATATGTGAACTGATTGCCCCCCATCTATCTTCAGAGCTCGTGCTACTAGGTGACCTAAACTGGGACATGCTTAACACCCCAGCCATCCTACAATCCAATCTTGACGCCCTCAATCTCACACAAATTATTAATAAACCCACCAGGTACCACCCCAAAGCCGTAAACACTGGCACCCTCATAGATATCATCCTAACCAATTTGCCCTCAAAATACACCTCTGCTGTTTTCAAACCAAGATCTCAGCGATCACTAACCTCATTGCCTGCATCCGTAATGGGTCTACGGTCAAACGACCTCCACTCATCACTGTCAAACGCTCCCTCAAACATTTCAGCGAGCAAGCCTTTCTAATCGACCTGGCCCTGGTATCCTGGAAGGATATTGACCTCATCCCGTCAGTAGAGGATGCCTGGTTATTTTTTTAATGCCTTCCTCACCATCTTAAATAAGCATGCCCCATTCAAGAAGTTAGAACCAGGAACAGATATAGCCCTTGGTTCTCCCCAGACCTGACTGCCCTTAACCAACACAAAAACATTCTATGGTGTTCTGCATTAGCATCAAACAGCCCCCGTGATATGCAACTTTTCAGGGAAGTTAGAAACCGATATACACAGGCAGTTAGAAAAGCTAAGGCTAGCTTTTTCAAGCAGAAATTTGCTTCCTGCAACACAAATTCAAAAAAGTTCTGGGACACTGTAAATTCCATGGAGAATAAGAACACCTCCTCCCAGCTGCCCACTGCACTGAGGATAGGAAACTCTGTCACCACTGATAAACCCACTACAATTGAGAATTTCAAAAAGCATTTTTCTACGGCTGGCCATGCTTTCCACCTGGCTACCCCTACTGCAGTCAACAGCACTGCACCCCCCACAGCTACTCGCCCAAGCCTTCCCCATTTCTCCTTCTCCCAAATCCATTCAGCTGATATTCTGAAAGAGCTGCAAAATCTGGACCCTACAAATCAGCCGAGCTAGACAATCTGGACCATTTCTTTCTAAAATGATCTGCCGAAATTATTGCAACCCCTATTACTAGCCTGTTCAACCTCTCTTTCGTGTCATCTGAGATTCCCATAGATTGGAAAGCAGCTGCTGTCATCCCCCTCTTCAAAGGAGGGGACACTCTTGACCCAAATTGCTATAGACCTATATCCATCCTACCCTGCCTTTCTAAGGTCTTCGAAAGCCAAGTCAACAAACAGATTACCGACCATTTCGAATCCCACCGCACCTTCTCCGCTATGCAATCTGGTTTCAGAGCTGGTCATGGGTGCACCTCAGCCACGCTCAAGGTCCTAAACGATATCGTAACCGCCATCGATAAGAAACAATACTGTGCTGCCGTTTTCATTGACCTGGCCAAAGCTTTCGACTCTGTCAATCACCACATCCTCATCAGCAGACTCAATAGCCTTGGTTTCTCTAATGATTGCATCGCCTGGTTCACCAACTACTTCTCTGATGGAGTTCAGTGTGTCAAATCGGAGGGCCTGTTGTCCGGACCTCTGGCAGTCTCTATGGGGGTGCCACAGGGTTCAATTCTTGGGACAACTCTTTTCTCTGTATACATCAATGATGTTGCTCTTGCTGCTGGTGAGTCTCTGATCCACCTCTACGCAGACGACACCATTCTGTATACTTCTGGCCCTTCTTTGGACACTGTGTTAACAACCCTCTAGACAAGCTTCAATGCCATACAACTCTCCTTCCATGGCCTCCAACTGCTCCTAAATACAAGTAAAACTAAATGCATGCTCTTCAACCGATCGCTGCCTGCACCTGCCCACCTGTCCTGCATCACTACTCTGGACGGTTCTGACTTAGAATATGTGGACAACTACAAATACCTAGGTGTCTGGTTAGACTAAACTCTCCTTTCAGACTCACATCAAACATCTCCAATCCAAAGTTAAATCAAGAATTGGCTTCCTATTTCGCAACAAAGCATCCTTCACTCATGCTGCCAAACATATCCTCGTAAAACTGACCATCCTACCGATCCTCGACTTTGGCGATGTCATTTACAAAATAGCCTCCAATACCCAACTCAACAAACTGGATGCAGTCTATCACAGTGCCATCCGTTTTGTCACCAAAGCCCCATATACTACCCACCACTGCGACCTGTATGCTCTCGTTGGCTGGCCTTCGCTTCATAATCGTCGCCAAACCCACTGGCTCCAGGTCATCTACAAGACCCTGCTAGGTAAAGTCCCCCCTTATCTCCGCTCACTGGTCACCATAGCAGCACCCACCTGTAGCACGCGCTCCAGCAGGTATATCTCTCTGGTCACCCCCAAAGCCAATTCCTCCTTTGGCCGTCTCTCTTTCCAGTTCTCTGCTGCCAATGACTGGAACGAACTACAAAAATCTCTGAAACTGGAAACACTTATCTCCCTCACTAGCTTTAAGCACCAGCTGTCAGAGCAGCTCACAGATCACTGCACCTGTACATAGCCTATCTATAATTTAGCCCAAACAACTACCTCTTCCCCTACTGTATTTATTTATTTTATTTATTTTATTTTGCTCCTTTGCACCACATTATCTCTATTTCTACTTTGCACTTTCTTCTACTACAAATCTACCATTCCAGTGTTTTACTTGCTATATTGTATTTACTTTGCCACCATGGACTTTTTTGCCTTTACCTTCCTTATCTCACCTCATTTGCTCACATTGTACATAGACTTATTTTTCTACTGTATTATTGACTGTATATTTGTTTTACTCCATGTGTAACTCTGTGTTGTTGTATGTTGTCGAACTGCTTTGCTTTATCTTGGCCAGGTCGCAATTGTAAATGAGAACTTGTTCTCATCTTGCCTACCTGGTTAAATAAAAGTGAAATAAATAAAAATAAATAAAATAAAATTTGCCAATAGAATGCAGGGGAGTGTGGGACGATATTCTCTTCATCTTAATCTCACCAGGATGTTGGAATGCCTGCAGGGTTTTGGTAGCCCATGAAACAAATGAATGGGGTCCGGTATGAACAACAGAATGGAGTTGAAGTTAGATTTGAAGTCAAAATCGAGGTTAGTACTGTCACTGTCTACCTGATGTCCAGAAGTGCTTGGCGTTCATGTGTGATAACAGTATGAACTTTTTGTACAAAAAAAGTAAAGAAAACATGAAAAGCCGTCAGTATATACCAAAGTCGGGTTGGAACCCGTAAGATGTTGCCCTTCTCTGTCAATGTCATCTTGCATCCCCATTAGAGCAGACTGACTCTACCTAATACCCAGCACTGGTCCCTCCATGATTTGACCCATTCCTGTTCTGTCAGGGAAGATGGGAAGGACTGGAATGGTGGTTGTTAGAAAAGATGGTGGAGGAAATGGGGTTTGATAGCAGTGAATGCTACAGGTGCCTCATGCCGAGGCAGAAACTGGTATCCTGGGGAGACTGATAAAGGGGAGATGGGATAATTGAGGGTGCATTGACATGGAGTTTCTCTACCATTTCTCGTATTTTTCCATTTCTACCCTGTAAATAGCTGGGTGTCTCTCGCTGCTGTCTGTTTTCTGAAGCCTCCAGCCAGGTAATGGTGTTGGCAGAGAGTGAATGGAACAGAGGCATGACATTCTTCTTTGCACTTTCAATACACCCCAAGACAGTCACCTCTACATTGACCATTTCCACAGGACCATGCCATTACCTCTCATGCAACCTTGTCATACCACCTATAGACGTTGTGAATGCATCTCATGTGGGGTTATGTGAGAATTAGATTTTTCTATAATAACTGTTTTATGAGGCCTAGATTTTTTCTCTCACAAAAGATACACACATGTATGACTCAAGCAAAAGTGTGAGTTACGAGCTCAAAGTTCAAGGCCTAGATTCAATCAGATCAAGTGTTAACCTGCGATAGCCAACACCCACATAGCTGATGTTTTGGTGGTGTCGGTGGTGTTACTGCATTGGAGATGTCAGATTGGTGAGCAGCTGCTCTTGTCAAATTGAAAATCATTATTGATGGAAATAATGAGGGTTTCTATCAGCCTAATCAAGGTGTAGATTACATCACACATTCCAGTGTTCCAACTTGTAAACACGGCTGCATACTAATGCAACTCCGTGCAGCCAATGGCAATGGTCACGACAGCTATAATTCCGGGAGCTGCTTGTGGAGATGACAGCTCTAATGCAGTTCCACCTCCGACACCATCAAAACACAAGCTATGCTGGTGTAGGCTAGCATGAATCTGATTGAATCGAGGCCAACGTTTGGATTCAGCCCCATGGGCCCTTGGCATTCACATGTAACTCCTGTAATCACAATAGTAATCACAGTTGGAGGATATTAACCCAGTTATTAAGGGCTAATGGAGCAATCTCAATGGCCCTCCGCTGTCTCCAGTTATTGTAGTATTGCAATGCTAATGGACTATCACAACTGTTTCACCCCGGGCCTCTCATCCGTTCTCCATTATAAGATTTCCTTCTCATGTTCTCAATGTGCGCATCCAGCACAGGTACATTTAAAATGTTCATTGATAACGTTCTAAGTAGGCTTGTTCGTGGCTTCATTAACCATGAGAAGAATATGAATTGGCAAGCCTGGAGAAGGTGGTAAACAAACCCCAAAGATATAAAGATACCCCCCTCTTGGCCAATTACCGGATGAAGTAGAATCACCATTCTATAGCAGCAGGACATTGAAGTTCCTTGGGGAACTCTTAATGGAAAAACACATACTGATTACTTATCCTTTGCTCCTGCACTTTCTTCTCCTCTAACAGTCCTCATCTCTGTTTTCTTTCCGTTGAAGTGTCTCTCCTACGTTCCCATCCTCCAAACAGGGGGCCCATGAGATGCCGCCACAAAGCACTGCTTGACCTTTCCACAATCAAACGGCCAACAGCTGAGGCCCTATCAAGCCCCCAGTGTGAGCTACTTCAACAGCGCTACTTTGCCAAGAGATTGCACCCCAGGTGTCACCTAACAAGATAACACACAACCACTATCATAGCTCACTCAGAGCCAAATCGTGACTCGCAATCTTAAGCTAGGAAAACACCAAGCGCCAGAGTTCTTCTCTACGACGGGTTGTTTCATGGTGAATCCTGGCAGGCTAAACACCGACCAGGTGAGGTGACAAAGTACTGTAGTTTCGGTAGCTGTTGCACAGTATCGTTTTTACCAATTTATGGTCTCTGAAATGACATCATAGGACTCCAACAAAGCTCTTGAGCCATGATTAGACATGTCTGAAGTATATTGTTTTAAATCACATTAAAACTCATTTCCTGTAATCCAGGTCACCACACCATGTAACCATCCAGTTATTAAACGACATTGGCTCGGACACGTCAACATACAGTATGGACGCGTCAACATACAGTATGGACGCATCAACATACAGTATGGACGCATCAACATACAGTATGGATGCATCAACATACAGTATGGATGCATCAACATACAGTATAGACGCATCAACATACAGTATGGAGGCATCAACGTACAGTATGGAGGCATCAACATACAGTATAGAGGCATCAACATACAGTATGGACGCATCAACATACAGTATGGAGGCATCAGCATACAGTATGGACGCATCAACATACAGTATGGAGGCATCAACATACAGTATAGAGGCATCAACATACAGTATGGACGCATCAACATGCAGTATGGAGGCATCAGCATACAGTATGGACGCATCAACATACAGTATGGACGCATCAACATACAGTATGGAGGCATCAACATACAGTATGTCAACCTTCCTTAGCAATCACCTTACATCTATGATGATTTCACATTCAAAGCATTTTGTGTCAATGGGCAAATGGGAAACATAACATGGCAATTATGATAAGAAAAGCATCAAATGTTTACATCACATGCAAGACTGTATGCATTGCATGGTGCTTAAGCAAGATCGGTTAAAACCATGTTTAACACTAGTAAAAGATTGATGACAAGCATGTTTTCTTTTGAACCTTCCTCCCCTCTTGCGCGAAACAATCCCTGGAACACAACCTTTGCTTCGCAGGCCAGTGCACTCCAACCTTTCTTTAACTTCAGGACACATAGCCCAGTGGTAAGCAGTTACCATACATTCTGTTTGCAATGTACGTTTCTTCGTTTAACACAGATTTTAGCATAATTCATGGAAGCAAGACAATCTGCTGCTAATTGATTCTGTGTTCAGCCAGCTGATTCTCATTCACTGGAGTCTTTTTCCGCTCACTCTTTTTCTCTCTCTCAAACACAAAAGGGTGAAGGGCTGGCTTTTTTTATTAATGAGCACCATCTGTGTTGAGCCTGAGAAAGGAAGAACGAGGGAGGAGAGAGAGAGAGCAAGAAAGGAGAGAAGGAAAGACGAGGAACAATGTTCAGGTAAAGCCAAAGAGGAGCAAAGGTCTGGGGCAAAAATAAATATTGAAGACCATCCTAAAATGGCAGGATGTTTAAAAGTTTTATAATATAACTTTATTATTGACTGTGCATCCTGATGCTATTGCCAACAGTAAGTTGCTACTTCCCCTACGGAGAGAATCCGAACTCTAAACATTACCTCTGCCTGACTGTCTCTTTTCCATAGAGTCACTAATTTATTTCAGTATCTTTTATGCAAACTGAACCAGTTCAGAAGTGCAAGCAGATGTCTCCTCTCCGTTTGGTGAATGAGGGTGTTTCAGGTATGGAAATTCGATCCTCTGCAATTTGTCATTGAGTGCAAACTGTGCAAAACAGGTTTTCTGTTTTTTTCTTCACTGCAAACCAAAATGTAGGCAGCAGGACAAGCATTCGAGACAGAGTACCAGATATACTGTACTCAACTTGTGACAGATTACACAATAGGACGATAGTCACCTAGGAAACAACAACAACAACTGTTATAGATCACGTAGGAAACAACAACTGTTATAGATCACCTAGGAAACAACAACAACAACTGTTATAGATCACCTAGGAAACAACAACAACTGTTATAGATCACCTAGGAAACAACAACAACAACTGTTATAGATCACCTAGGAAACAACAACAACAACTGTTATAGATCACCTAGGAAACAACAACAACTGTTAAAGATCAACTAAGAAATAACAACAACAATTGTTATAGATCACCTAGGAAACAACAACAACAAATGTTATAGATCAACTAAGAAATAACAACAACAACAACTGTTATAGATCACCTAGGAAACAACAACAACAACAACAACTGTTATAGATCACCTTGGAAACAACAACAGTTATAGATCACCTAGGAAACAACAACAACAACAACAACTGTTATAGATCACCTAGGAAACAACAACAACAACAACTGTTATAGATCACCTTGGAAACAACAACAGTTATAGATCACCTAGGAAACAACAACAACAACAACAACTGTTATAGATCTCCTTGGAAACAACAACAGTTATACAGTGAGGGAAAAAAGTATTTGATCCCCTGCTGATTTTGTGCGTTTGCCCACTGACAAAGAAATGATCAGTCAAACATTTTAATGGTAGGTTTATTTGAACAGTGAGAGACAGAATAACAACAAAAAAATCCAGAAAAACGTTATAAATTGATTCTCATTTTAATAAGGGAAATAAGCATTTGACTCCCTCTCAATCAGAAAGATTTCTGGCTCCCAGGTGTCTTTTATACAGGTAACGAGTTGAGATTAGGAGCACACTCTTAAAGGGAGTGCTCCTAATCTCAGTTTGTTACCTGTATAAAAGACACCTGTCCACAGAAGCAATCAATCAATCAGATTCCAAACTCTCCACCATGGCCAAGACCAAAGAGCTCTCCAAGGATGTCAGGGACAAGATTGTAGACCTACACAAGGCTGGAATGGGCTACAAGACCATCACCAAGCAGCTTGGTGAGAAGGTGACAACAGTTGGTGCGATTATTCGCAAATGGAAGAAACAAAAGAACTGTCAATCTCCCTAGGCCTGGGGCTCCATGCAAGATCTCACCTCGTGGAGTTGCAATGATCATGAGAACGGTGAGGAATCAGCCCAGAACTACACAGGGGGATCTTGTCAATGATCTCAAAGCAGCTGGGACCATAGTCACCAAGAAAACAATTGGTAACACACTACGCCGTGAAGGACTGAAATCCTGCAGCGCCCGCAAGGTCCCCCTGCTCAAGAAAGCACATATACATGCCCGTCTGAAGTTTGCCATTGAACATCTGAATGATTCAGAGGACAATTGGGTGAAAGTGTTGTGGTCAGATGAGACCAAAATGGAGCTCTTTGGCATCAACTCAACTCGCCGTGTTTGGAGGAGGAGGAATGCTGCCTATGACCCTAAGAACACCATCCCCACTGTCAAACATGGAGGTGGAAACATTATGATTTGGGTGTGTTTTTCTGCTAAGGGGACAGGACAACTTCACCGCATCAAAGGGACGATGGACAGGGCCATGTCCCATCAAATCTAGGGTGAGAACCTCCTTCCCTCAGCCAGGGCATTGAAAATGGGTCGTGGATGGGTATTCCAGCATGACAATGACCCAAAACACATGGCCAAGGCAACAAAGGAGTGGCTCAAGAAGAAGCACATTAAGGTCCTGGAGTGGCCTAGCCAGTCTCCAGACCTTAATCCCATAGAAAATCTGTGGAGGAAGCTGAAGGTTCAAGTTGCCAAACGTCAGCCTCGAAACCTTAAATGACTTGGAGAAGATCTGCAAAGAGGAGTGGGACAAAATCCCTCCTGAGATGTGTGCAAACCTGGTGGCCAACTACAAGAAACGTCTGACCTCTGTGATTGCCAACAAGGGTTTTGCCACCAAGTACTAAGTCATGTTTTGCAGAGGGGTCAAATACTTATTTCCCTCATTAAAATGCAAATCAATTTATAATTTTTTTGACATGCGTTTTTCTGGATTTTTTTGTTATTCTGTCTCTCACTGTTCAAATAAACTTACCATTAAAATTATAGACGGATCATTTCTTTGTCAGTGGGCAAACGTACAAAATCAGCAGGGGATCAAATACTTTTTCCCCTCACTGTAGATCACCTAGGAGTATTTTTCCCCAACCCGCTGTACCAACTCTTGTTTCCTGAACAGGCGGTCCTCATGGCACATGAATCCTCTGCATTATTCACCCAGTGATCAATGTTTCAGGACAATAGTAATTTTATCATTGTTAATGAAACAAGAGCAGCTCATTACTCTGTGTGAGGCAAATCAATGTCCCGCTGCGCCTCAGGTTAGAGAGAATGATGATGAATGAGTCGGGAACAGAGGGTTAATACACAATCAACACAGGTTAGATCTCATGTATTTATTGATCTGTTCATGTACTGCCCTCCATCTCAAGTCCTTAAATGAGACGTATGTACTAGGGCACATTCCATATTCACCGTTATTCCCCTCCAAGTGTGCACAATGCCACCTTTAGCAGAATGATAATGAGCTTATTGTTGTGTTACATAACCTCAAACAAACCTGTTGAGACGTGTCCATATCGACAAACAAACCTGTTGAGAAGTGTCCATATCCTCAAACAAACTTGAGACGTGTCCATATCCTCAAACAAACCTGTTGAGACGTGTCCATATCCTCAAACAAACCTGTTTAGACGTGTCCATATCCTCACACAAACTTGTTGAGACGTGTCCATATCCTCAAACAAACCTGTTGAGACGTGTCCATATCCTCAAACAAACCTGTTGAGACGTGTCCATATCCTCAAACAAACTTGTTGAGACGTGTCCATATCCTCAAACAAACCTGTTGAGACGTATCCATATCCTCAAACAAACCTGTTGAGACGTGTCCATATCCTCAAACAAACCTGTTGAGACGTGTCCATATCCTCAAACAAACTTGTTGAGACGTGTCCATATCCTCAAACAAACCTGTTGAGACGTATCCATATCCTCAAACAAACCTGTTGAGACGTGTCCATATCCTCAAACAAACCTGTTTAGACGTGTCCATATCCTCAAACAAACCTGTTGAATCTGTCTATAGCCTCAAACAAACCTGCTTCATATTGCTATACAATAATAAACATTGTATTCGTTGATTAAATTAAGCCAAACGTATTCTCAGAGTGCTTTGCCTGAAGCCAGAAACTCGAATACAGGTTTTGATTGAATAGTGTCCTCAAGTTTATCACCCTGTCTTTGTTTGTTGGGTTCTGAGAGGTCTTTTTATATATATATTTTTTTACCTTTATTTATCTAGGCAAGTCAATTAAGAACAAATTCTTATTTAAAACAACGGCCTACCCCGGCCAAACCCTAACCCGGACGATAATGGGTCAATTGTGCCCCGCCCTATGGGACTCCCAATCATGGCCGGTTGTGACACAGCCTGGAATCAAACCAGGGTCTGTAGTGACGCCTCTAGCACGGAGATGCAGTGCCTTAGACCGCTGCGCCACTCGGGAGTAAGAGCAATAAGATAAAGATGTGAGCTTCTTCTAGTTTGCTACTTTGTGAAAAAGAAGAAATGCAGGGTCTTGAAGCACTGTGGAGTGCAACAGTTTGTGTATTAAATGAACAGCAGTGGTCTGTTTTCATACATGGATCAGATTAGATTTAACAAGAGCTAACCATGAAATGGATAAAACAGACTTGGACAAACTATAGTCAGGATCAACAGTCACCATCAAATTGAAAAGGAGTGGAGACCTCATTGAAGATGGTCAAAGATGAGGAAGCCGTCTCATTTACATTTAAATAGATGCACACAGTTGAGATGCAGGGAGTGTAAAATAAATATTTGCATTTGTGGTCGATTTGATTAAAATACCTCGCTGAAGCAGAAGAGGGACCACATTTTTGTGTGTTTTTGACACAGCATTTGAGCAGCAAAACATGTCTTGAAAGCCAACTGGATTTTGTGTTTTCTTTTTATTATACTGTCTTATCTTTCAAATAATGTTCAGTCATTAGATATAAATGCACCGTTTCAAACAATTACTCATAAGTTCATGTAAATTCATTTTAATTCATGCCATCAACACAGGATTTGTGTTTGTTTATTTAGCTAGCTACTTCTCAGCATTAGCATTATTCAGTGCAAATCAGTGTGGTGATAGAATGCAAACACCAAATCACATTGCTAAATAACTTACATTTTCAATTAGGTACACTAAGTTGTTTAGCATTCACAGTACGGTTTTAGTAATCTGGATTTGTTTATATCTTGGGTGTACCATCAACTACAGATAATGAATCTGATTTTGATACCTTAATTCACACTTTCTTATTTCTATCATTCTACTTGCTGCTACTGTAGCAAAATGCATCTTGTAAAAAGTAAGAAAGTCAACCTTTCATTACTGTCACGTCCTGACCAGTAATAGGGGTTATTTTGTTATTGTAGTTTGGTCAGGACGTGGCAGAGGGTATTTGTTTTATGTGGTTCGGGGTGGTTGTGTGTTTAGTGGTGTGTTTGATTTATTATTCCGGGTTTTGGGCACTGGTCTATGTTAATGTATTTCTATCTTTAGTCTAGTTCTTTGTATTTCTTTGTTTAGTTAATTGGGGATTGGACTCTCAATTGGAGGCAGGTGTTTTCTAGTTGCCTCTGATTGAGGGTCCTATATATATAGGTATGTGTTTGTTTTAGTGTTTTGTGGGAGATTGTGCTTGGCATAGCTTTGTTGCCTTACCGGCCTGTTATCAGTCGTTGTGTTTTTGTTGTGTTTGTTTTGGTTCACCTTCTTTTCCGTTTAAATAAAAAGAAGATGAGTGCACATTTCCCCGCTGCGTCTTGGTCCACTTTAACTTACGACAACCGTGACAATTACTGATGTCTCTTCTGACAAACAGTAAATGACTCTCAAAAGTCAGTCAGAGCAGCCATTGGTTGCAGTGAAAGAAGTCCTCGATAATATTAGAAATGTTGTCCTCTCTCAATAATCCAATTATCTTTTCCATTAGATTTCATATTACAACAGTTTTTTTCATGATGTTGGAAAGGGCAAGCTGGCCGTGTTATCAGACGTGCCAAGTCACAGGATGTACAACGATATAATTTCCTTGCCACAAAGCCAACCTCCAGAATGACGGGTGGCCCACCATTACAGGAAGCATGACTTTGGGTGACTAACATTCTGGTTGCAGTAATTGCCCAAGGTCTTGGATAATAACATGTTAATATGTGATATTCATGTTTAACTTTGGTGATTGAGGGCCGGCCACCCCTCAGAGCCTGGTTTCTCTCTAGGTTTCTTCCTAGGTTCTGGCCTTTTCCTAGCCACCGTGCTTCTACATCTGCATTGCTTGCTGTTTGGGGTTTGAGGCTGGGTTTCTGTACAGCACTTTGTGACATCGGCTGATGTAGAAAAGGCTTTATAAATACATTGGATATGATTCCGTTTTTATTGATATGGTAAATGCCCTGTAGATAATGATGTGGGTGTGATCTAATGTTATGGCTCATTGATTTCTATTGATATACTCTAAGCTATTAATTACGTCCAATCTTGGTTCAGGCTATTTGCCCTTTTATAATATGATACCTTTACCATTACCATGTAAGATTGATGTCTAACTGTCTGTCTCTCAGCTTTTTGAGACCAGCATTGAAGCGACTCCTCAACAACCAGGCCAATTACCACTGACTTGGCACTGAACTGAACTGACAGCTTTTAGTTTGAATCACATGTTTCCAGCTGTTAGTCTTTTATCTTCTCTCTTGGGACAAATAAGGATGCAGGCCAATGAGTTTGATAACTAAAGGGTCGGATCAACAGTGCTTTATTTTGCCTCTAAATCCTCTACTGTCCTCCTGGACTGTTCTGGCAGCAGATCACATTATGATGGTTCACTTTGGGGTTTGGCAAAACTTTAAAAATATATATATTGATGAAATAGCACTGTACAAGTAAGCAGGTGTGTAGTGCTGGGGGAGCGCGACACTCCCTCACTTTGTTTTTTACATTTGAGAATTCATGGAAAATGTATTCTGATCAATTCAAATTTCATAAAAACGACAGAATGACAAAACAAATAAATATGTAGGCTACAGCAGCCTAGATGTAGGCAAATGGTGGTTTCTTCCCTGTCTTCTCTTTGGCCAATGATGAAGAACGTTAGGCTACGTGTGCACTTCAGAGGCCTGTTGGAGGCTTGACAAGTTAAGAACATTAGAACATTGAACAAAAAAATAAATATTAACCGTGCCTGTGTTGATGTTCATAAAACTCCACCGACCTGCTCTTGCGCAGTGGAACCCAGAATGATATGTAACCATTTATCAGTGACACCGTTCCGCCGAGGACACCCAAACCAGAGTGGCCACCGCAAAGCCCAAGAGCCTGACCCTCTCTGGAAGTTGCTGCAGCCCTGCTTGGGATATTTAGCCTATATTGGCTATTGGTTGAGACGCAGGGCCCATTCTAGCTTGGTAGGCTATGTCGGTGCGGGAAAATGGAAATTGGCCAAATTGGAGGTAATGATGTGTGAGTACACTACACCAAAATATTACTTTTATGGCTGTTTTAAACAGATTTCATACAATTCTACATAGTAATGATTTATGTATTGATTCAATCTATGCAAATAAATTCTATGAATTGATAGTTCACCTCTCTGTTTTATTTTATTCTGTAATAGGGTATATTGTAACCATGTGTCCAAGCTGATCAAATCAAAGTTTATTTAGCGCTGTCCTTTTAGAACCACGAAGGACGCTCCAATCGTTGAAAATAACACTCATCAAGATCTGTTGCCTACGCCTACGTCTGGTCCTGCTCATCACTTCTTCTTATTAGAAATAGAAGATTAGGACTACTCACAATGGTGCTCGTTTAGTAAAGTATGATCAAAGCTGAATCACCTCCTCATTTCTAATGACATTTTAGGATGGTTAGCTGAAGCGGAATAGTCGTAAAAAAATGATCTTGCGCCAAAACTCAACAGAGCCACTAGGCAGGGTATACACATTGATTGAAACAAAATACAAGGCTAATAGTTTAACACCATCTGCTCTAATTCACTCACCAAACAGCCATTCAAGAAGATGGAAATGCTTAGGCTAAATTAAACGGATTGAGTTCAATCAAATGATTGGCATGCAGATGCAGTTTCACAGGTAAAACGTGAATAATTATAATTTACGATTGACAGTGATGATGGCCTATTTTGAAATTAGGTATGCCCAGTGGCGGTTCTAGACCATTTCAACTGGGGGGCCAAGCTGGGGCCAGTTGTACTGTTAGAGGGGCCAGTTACATTAGACGTTGTTGTTGTCATATCGTTTTCTTCACTGCATTGCAGGCATTAGCAGGCAAAAGACCATGTTCATAATCATTAGTGTTCCGCGTTGCCACTGTCTAATAATGGATGTAAAAAAAGCACGATAGCAAAAAATTTGTTATGTAAAAATGATTTCATACTCCACATTTAGGGGGGCCACAAGGGGGTCCAAAATTGTTGTCACTGGGCCCCGCTGGCTTCATCCATCTGAGCAGAAGCCAAAATGCAACCGTCCCATGCTCATTACGTACAGGGTAAATAAAAGACCTTGAATGACAACACCATGGACAACTCTTCAGTTCACCCGGAGACTTTATTTTTGATCTGCCACTGACCACGTTTTAGTCTTCTCCATGTACATTTTGTCATAGCCTACATTTGGATTAGCCTACACTAATTCATTAAACTGGACTGGATTATTTTGCAATCCAATGCATGTACGATTTATCTAATAAACTAATATATATTTTGGCGCTGTAAGAAAGGGGTTGACTGCGCTACAGACGGTTATATCTGTCCGCTAATACAGGACTAGTAAAGGCCCAGTACACTACTTATGAAAAAAATGTATACATCTTTTTTAATTCAGATTTTTCAGGGGGTGCTGCAGCACCCTCAGCATCCCTACCTCCCACGGCTATGTGTTTGGGGGATTTAAACGCAGAAATAATCTTGCTGGTCACTGACTGGTCATGAGGGTGGATACTCCATAGCCATTTAACCACACCTGAGTTAAAATACTATTTTAAATCTATCTAATATTTTTTGTGTTTGCTCTAGTCAGCCTAGAGTGCAAGATAGGTGATGTTAGCAACCTTGCGACTATTCTATTGGTTTTGTGTCAGGTAACCAGATAAAGTATAAAGTAAGCCCACATATTTGAAAGTATTTGAAATGATTTCTAATAGTATTTGAACCCGGATCTGGATTTAGCCAAGCCTCCGCCATGGACAGGAAGTCTCCCCAAGGGGTTTGTTGCCTCCCACTGGGCACAAACTGGTTGAATCAACATTGTTTCAATGTAATGTGTCAACGTATTCTGACCTGGCATCTACGTGGAAAATACATTGTATTTGAAAAAGGTCATCAACTGTTGTTTTGAGGAGAAATTTCAATTACTGGATTATGGCGCAGCCGTCTAAGGCACTGTGTCTCAGTGCAAGAGGTGTCACTGCAGTTCCTGGTTTGAATCCAGGCTGCGTCACATCCAGCCCATAGGGCGGTGCACAATTGGCTGGGGTAGGCCGTCATTGTAAATACAAATTTGTTCTTAACTGACTTGCCTAGTTAAATAAAAAATGTCATCATGGTAACCAGCAAGTGTGAGGAATGCACACACCCACTTCTTCCACATTTTGTTGTGTTACAGCATGAAATTAAAATAGATTATATTGAGAGTTTGTGTCACTGATCTACACACAATACCCCATAATGTGAAAGTGGAATGGAATTATGTTTTTAGCTGGTTTACAAATTAATAAAAAATGAAATGCTGAAATGTCTTGAGTCAAAAGGTATTCAACCCTTTTGTTATGGCAAACCTAAATAAGTTTAGGAGTAAAAATGTCCTTAACAAGTCACATAATAATTTGTATGGACTCACTCTGTGCGCAAAAATACTGTATAACATGATTTTTAAACGACTACCTCATCTCTGTACCCCACACATACAATTATCTGTAAGGTCTCTCTGTCGAACAATGAGATTCAACCACAAAGACCAGGGAAGTTTTCCATTGGTCCTCAAAGAAGGGCACCTAATGGTAGATGGGTAAAAAAAGTAGACATTGAATATCCCTTTGAGCATGTTTCAGTTATTAATTACACTTTGAATGGGGTATCAATACACCCAGTCACTACAATGATACAGGCGCCCTTCCTAACTCAGTTGCCGGAGAGGAAGGAAACCGCTCAGGGATTTTAAAACAATTACGGAGTTGAATGGCTTTGATAGGAGATAACTGAGAATGGATCAACAACATTGTAGTTACTCCACAATACTAACATAAATGACAGAGTGACAAGAAGGAAGCCTGTACAGAATAAAAACATGCATCCTGTTTGCAATAAGGCACTAAAGTAAAACAATTGGCAAAGTAATTAACCTTTTGTCCTGAGTACAAAGCATTATGTTTTGCATTATTACATGTTTTGCAGTATTACAAAACATCTCTTCATATTTTCAAGCATGGTGGTGGCTGCATTTTGTTACAGGTATGCTTGTCATCGGCATGGACTATGGAGTTTTTAGGATGAAAAGAAATGGATTAGAGCTACAGTGAGGGAAAAAAGTATTTGATCCCTGCTGATTTTGTACGTTTGCCCACTGACAAAGAAATGATCCGTCTATAATTTTAATGGTAGGTTTATTTGAACAGTGAGAGACAGAAAAACAACCAAAAAATCCAGAAAAACGCATGTCAAAAATGTTATAAATTCATTTGCATTTTAATGAGGGAAATAAGTATTTGACCCCTCTGCAAAACATGACTTAGTACTTGGTGGCAAAACCCTTGTTGGCAATCACAGAGGTCAGACGTTTCTTGTAGTTGGCCACCAGGTTTGCACACATCTCAGGAGGGATTTTGTCCCACTCCTCTTTGCAGATCTTCTCCAAGTCATTTAAGGTTTCGAGGCTGACGTTTGGCAACTCGAACCTTCAGCTCCCTCCAAAGATTTTCTATGGGATTAAGGTCTGGAGACTGGCTAGGCCACTCCAGGACCTTAATGTGCTTCTTCTTGAGCCACTCCTTTGTTGCCTTGGCCATGTGTTTTGGGTCATTGTCATGCTGGAATACCCATCCACGACCCATTTTCAATGCCCTGGCTGAGGGAAGGAGGTTCTCACCCAAGATTTGATGGGACATTGCCCCGTCCATCGTCCCTTTGATGCGGTGAAGTTGTCCTGTCCCCTTAGCAGAAACCCCCCCCCCCAAAGCATAATGTTTCCACCTCCATGTTTGACAGTGGGGATGGTGTTCTTGGGGTCATAGGCAGCATTCCTCCTCCTCCAAAAACGGCGAGTTGAGTTGATTCCAAAGAGCTCCATTTTGGTCTCATCTGACCACAACACTTTCACCCAGTTGTCCTCTGAATCATTCAGATGTTCATTGGCAAACTTCAGACGGGCATGTATATGTGCTTTCTTGAACAGGGGGACCTTGCGGGTGCTGCAGGATTTCAGTCCTTCACCTTTCAGCAGGACAATTACCTACAGTAAAACACAAGGCCAAACATACATTGCAGTTGCCTACCAAAGTGACACTGAATGTTCCTGAGTGGCCTAGTTACAGTTTTGACTTAAATAATCTTGAAAATCTATGGCAAGACTTGAAAATGGCTGTCCAGCAATGATTAACAACCAACTTGACAGAGGTTAAATTATTTTTAAGGAATAATGGCCAAATATTTTACAATCCAGATGTGCAAATCTCTAAGAGACTTACCCATAAAGACTCGCAGCTGTAATCACTGCCAAAGGTGTTTCTAACATGTATTGACTCAAGTGTGAATACTTTCTATAGGCACTGTAGGTGAATGACATTACACACATGGCTAATAGGAAAGAGAAAAATAAACAAGATGCTATGCTGAAGTTTGTATTCATTCCCACTATGCCCGTAGAATAGGAAACCAAGTGAATTATGCGGAATAACACGATTGGTTATTCCCCATCAGAAGCAAGATGGCGATCGACAAGTTTGGCATGGTGGCAGCGCTTGTGTTTGTTTAATAATCACATCTGCAATCTAAATTAAAGTATGAGTAAATACTCAGCAACTTCTCACACATGTCAACACTTCTGACGGAATCCAGTACTTTGGATTTGGAAGGGTTGTCATACACCAAACATTCATTAGACCTGGGCACAAACCAAAATGATCATCCAAGCCCAGTCTGAAACACCAAATGAATGGTGGAGATCATATCTCACACATATCTCACACTCTACTGTATGCCTTCTCTTATCAGGTGATATCCACCAATGCCCTGGTCCTCAATTTATCAATAACACCAGCAAATGGCCCATGCACCTCCTGTTAACAGTAACAGCAAAGACCTGGTATGTTTGGAATATGCACAGTGGACTGATATAAAATGCAGTGATCCTAGCTTTGGGCATGAGGTAAATTAAACTTACCTCTGCTGTCGGTGTGCTGTACCCGCAGGGAGCATATGGTGGCGTGGGACCTGAGGACTCAAATGCGACAGAGAGTGCACCAGTGGATGGATGCTCCACAGCAGCGCAGAGGCAACCTGAGGCGAGAGACTGGGGACGTGGCGGTGAGGGCGGCGCAGCGGCGGGACGTGAGCTGGCAATGCATGCACCTGAGGAGGGATGCTCCAAAGCCGCAGAGCGGTCACCAGAGTCAAGCGATGGAGGACCCGGCAGTGGGGATGGATATGCAGCGGGAGGCAAGCCACAAGTGGATCGAGAATTCAACGAGGCCTTCAGGGAAAAAAAGGTTTACATTTTGTGCACTTAAATGTCCGAAACCTACTACCGAAGATTGATGAAAACCGCCTGTTTGTTCCTAAATTATAGGTGGGTGTCATCTATTTTACAGAGACATGGTTGTATTCATCTGTTTGAGACTCAGAAATTGAGATAGGCAATTACCCTGTTGTCAGGAAGGATCGGAATCAGAACAGTGGGGATATGTGCCTTTGTAAGATCGGACATTGCTTATAACGTCAGATCGTACTTAATCGATGATATAGAGATTGTCTGGCTGGATATTTGCCTTCCCAGAACCAAGCCAAATTGTGTTGAAATTGTGTTGTCAATTTTCTGGAGAAGGAAATCATTTTGTTAGGGGATTTCAATACTGATGTTTGTAAAAAAGTATAGCCCAACCCACAATATATTTCTGCACTTGTGTAGATCACTATTTGCTCTGACCTAAATGATAAAAGATCCCACCAGGGTATGTGGAACAGTTCAACAGACTGACTTAAAACTGAGGTGTGATAAATCCCAAATATCACGGAGTGGAATAATAGTCTATGGAATCAGTTATCATTTTATTACATTTTGCACAATGAGGGTTTTAAAATATATATATAACTGTCACAAAACTGTTAGAATCAGAGCACTCAAAAAATACTGTGTTGAACAACTGGGTCAAATTGACCGGTCACCTGTGCTGGATAGTGTGTGTAGACAGTGCCTGGGAAGGCTTTAAATGTAGATTCCTTAATGTGGTGAATGTCTTGGCTCCCATGAGACAGGTCAGAATAAAGCTGAGATCTAGCCCTTGGTTTAATCATGAGATCCTAGAATATATCCAAGCAAGGAATAAGGCCTTTCAGAACTCTCAAGAGAAGTCTGGTTTTCTCTTATATAAACCCCACAGAAATGAGGCACAGAGGAGGATGGAGGAAGCTAAGAGCAGTTTATTTTTCAGATTTACATTATTTAGCAGACATTCTTATACAAAGCAACTTACAATAGTGAGTGCATACATTTTCATACTGGTCCCCTGTGGGAATCAAACCCACAACCCTGGCATTGAAAGTGGCATGCTCTACCAACTGAGCCACATGGGACCACTGATAAAATCACTGAGAACAAAAATGACACTAAAAAGCATTGGAAATCATTCAAGAAATTAGGCTATAGTAGTACTACCAAAAACAAATGAAACAATATAGCACTGAACATCAGGGGGGAGATGCTATGTGAAAAAGCAGAGGTTGCCAATTAATTCAAATCTTTTTTTACTTCTGTTGCCAGCAAGCTGGTTAGCTAGCTGCCCACCAGTCAATAAGTATTATGCCAAGTTGGGGGTTCAGCCAAACTCTTTTCTTTTGCAAAGGTAGCAACAGCCAAAGTACTCCGAATGCTAGCAGAGCTTGAATACTCCAAAGCTATAGGCCTGGATAATATTCCTGCAATGTTTCTTAGAGATTCTGCTGAGCAAATTGACCCTTGTATTATCATTAATCTCTCTCTTGAAAAAGGCGTCTTTCCCAAGGACATGAAACAAGCTAAAATTATACCTCAGTATAATAAGGGGATAAAGTTGGACCCTGGGAATTATAGGCCTGTAACTCTCCTCAGTGTAACATCAAAGATCCTGAAGAGAGTTGTTAATGACCAGACAAACAACAAACATTTATGATGTTTAGTCGGGTTTAGAAAAACATACTCCACAAATGTATCTCTACTTTACTTGACTGACTTCATCAGGAAAGAGATTGATGAGGGAAATCTTTGTGGAATGGTTCTGCTTAACCTGCAGAATGCCTTTGATACAATTAACCACTGTCTCCTAATCTCCAAAACTGGAGGCACTGGGGCTAAGCAGTATCACTCAAGGCTGTGTAATGTCCTACTTGTCAGGTAGGGAGTAAGTGGTGGAGGTTAATGATTCATTGTCTTAAGCAAAACCAATAAGCTGTGGCGTTCCGCAGGGGAGCATGCTTGGTCCACTACTGTTTTAACTGTATGTATAAACGATATGAAAGATGCTTGTTCTTGCCGTCTTTTCCTTTATAAGGATGACTACACTTTTGGTGTCTAATAAAAGTAAAACCATGTTAGAGAGCATAGCTCAGCACAGAGCTTACTAACATTAGCACATGGCTAGGAAATAGTAAGATGTCTCTGCACTTAGGTAAAATTAAGGCAATTATTTTGGGGTCCAGAATTAAATTATGATGTCCTCTGAAATCAGATTGGAGTTAGGGGGTGAGGTGCTGCCTGTCAAAACCTCTGTTGCTACCTGGGATGCATCCTTGACGGAAGCTTGGGGGGTGTGAGCATGGCCACTAAAGTGCTAGGGAAGGTTAATGCCATGATAACGTTTTTGCCTAGAAAGTCCAAGCTGCTTGGTAATGACTCCATGAGCGTGCTAGTCACTGCCCTCATTCAATGCCATTTTGACTACGCTAATACTTCCTGGTTTGGGGGCTTATCTACGCTTCTGAAGGGGAAGCTCCAGATAGCCCAGAATAAGTATTGATGGTGAGTCCATGTACTCACATAGGCAGGAGCTGCTTCAGGAACTCAACTGGCTGCCTGTTGAGGGTGTCCCAGATTAGACAGGGTCTGGTTTACAGGTGTAGTTTTGGTTCTGTGCCCAGATATCTGACCAATTACTTTCTCTATGTTAGGGATTCACACAACCACAACACCCTATCAGTGTGTGCTTATACAGGGTCAGGAGTAATGCTGGGAAAGGTACTTTCTTGTATACAGGAGCCTCTGAGTGGAATGAGCTGCCTCTGCCCATATGTCCTCTCTTGGCAGCTTTAAAAAGGTGCCCGTGTGAACGTGCCCTACAATAATGAATTAGATCTTTTTCTTCTTTGTTTTTATGTTTTTTATATATCGCTGCCGTACTGTGTACAACCGTGTTGCCGATCTTGCCTAGCCATGTTGTCACCAGAGGACCACAATGGAAATTAGTCACAGACTTTATTGTGTGGTTTCCTCAATGATTTTACTCACGCTCATGTACAGTACCAGTCAAAAGTTTGGACACACGTACTCATTCAAGGGTTTTTCTTTATTCTTTAAAAGTGTTAAACAAATCAAAATCATTTTGGGGGGGAGATTCTTCAAAGTAGCCACCTGTTGCCTTGATGACAGCTTGGCACACTCTTTTGACTTTTTTTGGGGTAGGCACAAAACTTCCTCCATACATCCATACATGTTTTTAACTGGTACCAGTTACCTTCACAGACGAGTCCCGTGACACTGGTGGGGATCACGGAGCAAAATGGAGAACACCATCATGTTTGTGAGCGTCTCGTCTTTCTATAGAGTGCTTAGTTTGTTGGCCAAACCATTCGGATGCTACAGTACATACGTTTTCGTGAGAAGACCAATTTTCATGATGTCTCATGGTCTGGCCAACATTTCTGTAGCTCAGCCACCTTCCACCACAGATGCGGAAGGCCGACATAAGCGGATGCGGTGGATTGAGACATGCAGAATTCTCGAGTTTAAACGGACGGCTTTTGATGGGATTTTGTTTTATTATGTTACTTAGATTGATGCAGAGAGACTCTGTTAACCTTTCTCCTCCCCTTCATCAACACTGAATGAAGTGGATTTAACAAGTGACATCAATAAGGGATCATAGCTTTCACCTGGATTCACCTGGTCAGTCTATGACCTGGAAAGAGCAGGTGTTCATAATGTTTTGTACACAGTGTATGTGTGCTTGTTTTTAATTGGTCGAATTAATAAACAAAAATAAACATGCTTACTGGATGAAGTTTAACAAGTATTGAGACCAGCCCTCCTGATTGATCTTTTATAAACTACATTAAATAGCGTAAAGTTAAGGATTCTTACAAACGAATGTAACAGTATTTATTCAACCTTAAAACGAGTAACACATCCATGGCCACATTTTGAGGTTACTACTATGAATGTCTTCTTATGTAATCATAGAAAGTGTGCATGTTCTAGATAGCATGCCAAGGCCGCAGGTCTGTGAGATCTTCACAATAATAATAATCGATGCAGAATCTCAAACAGTATTGATTACTTGCACTATGTGCTTTTAATGTAATCTCAACTGCAATCCAGGTCATGTGGTTGTGCTATTAGATGAAGCACAGTGATAACACAATAAGTTGTATAAATACAAAATATCTGACATTGTACTCCCATTTCAACTTTGTTGTGCTTTTAAATGGATGAAAAAGCGCAGTGATAACACATTTACATGACAACTAATCCAAAAATCTGACATTGTTTTTCCATTGCAATTCGGCTGTGCTTTTAGATGGTTGAAAGCATAACACATTGGTAATTCAACAAACTTCTGGCTGTCTTTTTGAGTGGGCGAATAAAGGTTGAAATCTCATTGATCAACGTCTCAACCAAATACTACCTCAAATTCCATGTTGATATGATGTGGTGTGGCCTCTTTCCTACTTGTTAAATCATGTTCCCTTAAATGAAATCTTCGAGACTTGCAGTGGGGTGAATAATGGAGACCACCTGAACCCTTGACCCTTGTTGCTCGGTGCACGCTAACATAATTTGTCACAGGCCGTTTCAGAGCGCCACTGCAGCGTCTTTGTAAGGCAATGTTTGGGTTCGAGGAAGAAGACAGACTATGTCAGCAAAATAAGTTAGAGTGCTAATGGACATGTGGTGTATGTTAGGATGCTATAAACTATCGCTAATTGCTAATAAATAACAATGATATATAAATGTCCACTCTGCACGCTCCACCATCTGAATCCCCTCAGCGACTCAACAGTGCTCCAACGTATTGGTTGTGAGCTCCTTGTCGCTTTGGTAAGATTGTGTGCATTCAAAACAGCTGACAGAGACGGAGATGGACCATTAGTAAAGCCCACATACGATCTCTGCTGTTAAAATCTACTTACTGAAAGTACAGTCACTATGGGTTCCATGATTTTTCTCTCGTTGTTGTTGTGCTTGTGTGGTGAGTGAAGCTGTTCAACAGAGATTGTGATCTCTCACAAACTGTTACACGATAAACAGCGATGGGAGGGGGGGAAGTATTTGAAGGAATAAATTCACTGCCTCCATCAGCACGCAATACAATACACAATGACCCATTACCCCACCCGCTTTACACATCTCCTCCAGAAACAAACACAACAATGAGGTGGAAATGGAATTAATAATTTATAGGCGTCCGTAGAGGGACTGCCTTTCAGAATCAAGTGTTTTGACATTTGTCTCCTGTAATCCAGAGTACACAGTGATTGAGTGTTTGACATAGACAAGACAACGCTGCAACCAAGGGAAGAGTGGCCTGAGGGGGCTGTGTGGGAATGCCAATGCGCTTTACATGATGATGACGACTCGTCGACTTTTCCGCCCTCTTCTTTGCACTAAAAGGGGCCCAATTGAATCTCCATTAACCTCTGGAGTGCAAAGGGGAGCCTGCTACAGCCATTAGTACTATGATCTGAACCAGAGGGAGAGCTCATGCCACAGACACACACCTCTCTATCCCCACGCATTACCACTGCGACTGGGCCCCCCCTGCACCTCCCTTATTGAAGACAACAGCAATGGAAAAAACCCATTGGAGTAATTTAAGTCCATCATGTTGACTAACTGATGAAAGCTCTTGAGATAAAGGCCTCCCCTGCTTTGTTCTGCCTCTAAGTGCTTGATTCAATCCATATTGTTGAAGTTCAACGCTATAGCGCTATTTAAATTTAAAGGCTATGTTCCTGCGTTTGTGGAGACCGCATTCACGGTAAACGCTGCATATGCCGGATCAGTAGGAGCACTATTGCGCTGAACTTTAGCAATACGGATTGAATCGAGTCCTAAATCCTCTACTGTCCTCCTGGACTGTTCTGGCAGCAGATCACATTATGACTGTTGACTTTAGGGTTTGGGGGATTGAAATGCAGAAAGAGCCTTGTTGGTCACTGATTGGTCATAAGTGTGGATAACCACACCTGGGTTCAAATTATATTTGAAATCTTTCAAATACTTTGAACTGTTACTATGGTCTGCCTAGAGTGCCAGATGAGCAAGATTGCATTCTAGTGACTATTGCATTCTAGTGACTATCGCATTCTAGTGACTATTGGTTTCATTGTGCCAGACAAGCTCAATCAAGTCCAGATTAAGTGACTCATTTTAAATATGGTTTGTTGCCCAATCGTTAAATAATTTTGCCTTTCAAATGAAATCATCAACTGCTGCGGAGTGAAAAATAGAGAGACCCTCTGAACCCTCAGCCCTTGTTGCTCAGTGCACACTGACATACCTTGTCACAGGCCGCTTCAGCACACCGCCGCGACGTCTTTGTAAGGCAAAGTAAGGGTTCGAGGAAGAAGACAGACTATGTCAGCAAAATAAGAGCACTAATGGACATGTGGTGTGTGTTAGGATGCTATAAACTATGGCTAATTGCTAATAAATAACAATGAGATATTAATGTCCACTCTGCATGCTCCTTGCCGTGTTGGTAAGGTATTGTGAGCATACGATCTCTGCTGTTAAAATCCACTAACCGAAATTACAGTCACTTTGGGTTCTTGGTGCTTTCCTGTTATTGTTGTGCTTGTGTGGTGAGTGAAGCTGTTCAACAGAGATTGTGATCTCTCACAAACTGTTACATGATAAACAGCGATGGGAGGGGGGAAGTATTTGAAGGAATAAATTCACTGCCTCCATCAGCACGCAATACAATACACAATGACCCATTACCCCACCCGCTTTACACATCTCCTCCAGAAACAACACCCCCGGGCTGACCTGTGTGAAACACAAACGATGATACGATGATACTGAAATAAGTACCCAGGTCTGCATGGGAGGGAGAGGGAAAAGAGGAAGGAGTGGGAGAGTAGGAAGGAGTGGGAGAGAAGGAAGGAGAAGGAGAAGGAGAGGAGGAGGAGGGAGAGAGAGGAGGAGGAAGAGAGAGAGGAGGAGGGAAAGGAGGAAGGAGTGGGAGAGAAGGAGGGAGACAGAGAGGAAGGGGTGAGAGAGTAGGAAGGAGAGGGAGAGAAGGAAGGAGATGGAGAGGAGGAGGGAGAGGAGGAAGGAGTGGGAGAGAAGGAGGGAGACAGAGAGGAGGAAGGGGTGAGAGAGTAGGAAGGAGAGGGAGAGAAGGAAGGAGATGGAGAGGAGGAGGAGGGAGAGAGAGAGGAGGAAGGAGAGGAGGAAGGAGAGGGAGAGAAGGAGGGAGACAGAGAGGAGGAAGGGGTGAGAGAGTAGGAAGGAGAGGGAGAGAAGGAAGGAGATGGAGAGGAGGAGGGAGAGGAGGAAGGAGTGGGAGAGAAGGAGGGAGAGAGAGAGGAGGAAGGAAAGGAGGAAGGAGAGGAGGAATGCGAGAGAGGGTAGGAAGGAGTGGGAGAGGAGGAAGGAGTGGAGGAGGGAGAGGGAGAGAAGGAGGGAGAGAGAGAGGAGGAAGGAGTGGAGGAGGGAGAGAGAGAGGAGGAAGGGGTGGGAGAGGAGGAAGGAGTGGAGGAGGGAGAGGGAGAGAAGGAGGGAGAGAGAGAGGAGGAAGGAGTGGGGGAGGAGGAAGGAGAGAGGAGGAAGGGGTGGGAGAGGAGGAAGGAGTGGAGGAGGGAGAGGGAGAGAAGGAGGGAGAGAGAGAGGAGGAAGGAGTGGGGGAGGAGGAAGGAGAAAGAGAGGAGGAAGGAGTGGGAGAGGAGGAAGGAGTGGAGGAGGGAGAGGGAGAGAGAGAGGAGGAAGGAGTGGGGGAGGAGGAAGGAGTGGGGGAGGAGGAAGGAGTGGAGGAGGGAGAGGGAGAGAAGGATGGAGAGAGAGAGGAGGAAGGAGAGGAGGAAGGAGAGGAGAAAAATCTATGTACAGCGTGTGCAAATGTACCAAGATTAGGGAGGTAAGGCAATAAATAGGCCATAGTGGCGAAATAATTACAATTTAGCATTAACACTGGCGTGATAGATGTGCAGATGACGATGTGCAAGTAGAAATACTGGGGTGCAAAAGAGCAAAAAAATAAATAACAATATGGGGATGAGGTAGCTGGGTGTGCTATATACAGATGGGCTGTGTACAGGTACAGTGATCAGTAAGCTGCTCTGACAGCTGATGCTTAAAATTAGTGAGGGAGATATAAGTCTCCAGCTTCAGTGATTTTTGCAATTCGTTCCAGTCATTGGCAGCAGAGAACAGGAAGGAAAGGCGGCCAAACGAGGTGTTGGCTTTTGGGATGACCAGTGAAATATACCTGCTGGAGTGCCTGCTATGGGTGGGTGCTGCTATGGTGACCAGTGAGCTGAGATATGGTGGGGCTTTACCTAGGAAAGACTTATAGATCACTTGGCGCCAGTGGGTTTGGCGACGAATATGTAGCGAGGGCCAGCCAACGAGAGCATACAGGTCGCAGTGGTGGGTGGTATATGAGGCTTTGGTGACAAAACGGATGGCACTGTGATAGACTACATCCAATTTGCTGAGTGGAGTGTTGGAGGCTATTTTGTAAATGACATCGCCGAAGTCAAGGATTGGTAGGATGGTCAGTTTTACGAGGGTATGTTTGGCAGCATGAGTGAAGGAGGCTTTGTTGCTAAATAGGAAGCCAATTCTAGATTTAATTTTGGATTGGAGATGCTTATTGTGAGTCTGGAAGGAGAGTTTACAGTCTAACCAGATACCTAGGTATTTGTAGTTGTCCACATATTCTTAGTCAGAACCGTCCAGAGTAGTGATTGCTAGGCGGGTGGGCGGGTGCGGGCAGCAATCGGTTGAAGAGCATGCATTTAGTTTTACTAACATTTAAGAGCAGTTGGAGGCCACGGAAGGATTGTTGTATGGCATTGAAGCTCGTCTGGAAGTTTGTTAACACAGTGTTCAAGGAAGGGACCGATGTATACAGAATGGTGTCGTCTGAGTAGAGGTGGATCAG
The DNA here is from genome assembly GCF_901001165.1 of Salmo trutta. Lineage (NCBI taxonomy): Eukaryota > Metazoa > Chordata > Actinopteri > Salmoniformes > Salmonidae > Salmo > Salmo trutta. The sequence continues at coordinate 12,751,861 of NC_042973.1, read as the reverse complement.
AGAATCACCAGCAGCAAGAGCAACATCATTGATGTATACAGAGAAAAGAGTCGACCTGAGAAATGAACCCTGTGGCACCCCCATAGAGACTGCCAGAGGTCCGGACAACAGGCCCTCCGATTTGACACACTGAACTCTATCTGAGAAGTAGTTGGTGAACCAGGCGAGGCAGTCATTTGAGAAACCAAGGCTATTGAGTCTGCCGATAAGAATGCAGTGATTGACAGAGTAGAAAGCCTTGGCCAGGTCGATGAAAACGGCTGCACACTACTGTCTTTTATCTATGGCGGTTATGATATAGTTTAGGACCTTTAGCGTGGCAGAGGTGCACCCATGACCAGCTCTGAAACCGGATTGCATAGTGGAGAAGGTAGGGATTCAAAATGGTCGGCGATCTGTTTGTTAACTTGGCTTTTGAAGACATTGGATGGATATAGGTCTATAACAGTTTGGGGCTAGAGTGTCTCCCTCTTTGAAGAGGGGGATGACCACGGCACCTTTCCGATCTTTAGGGATCTCAGACGATACGAAAGAGAGGTTGAACAGGCTAGTAATAGGGGTTGCAACAATTTCGCTTGATAATTTTAGAAAGAGAGGGTCCAGATTGTCTAGCCCAGCTGATTTGTAGGGATCCAGATTTTGCAGCTCTTTCAGAACATCCCATCAAAAGACATCAACCCACATACCAACCACGCTTCATGGACAAAAATCCACCAAAAGGGTTCCTTAATTTAATGTGCTCCAGAGCACGAGTAGAAGTCCCATAATACTAAAAGCACATAGCAGCGGTTGCAGAAATGGGAAAAAATGTCACTGACGGTGCATTCAGAAAGTATTCAGACCCCTTGACTTTGTCCACATTTTGTTACGTTACGGCCTTATTCTAAAATAGATTAAATCTATTTTTTCCCTCATCAATCTACACACAATACCCCATAATGGCAAAGCAAAACAGGTGTTAAGAAATTTTTGCAAATGTATACAAAAAAACGTTTGTATATAATTTACATACTGTAAGTATTCAGACCATTTACTCAGTACTTTGTTGAAGCACCTTTGCCAGCAATTACAGCCTCGAGTCTTCTTAGGTATGACACTACAAGCTTGGCACACCTGTATTTGGGGAGTTTCTCCCATTCTTCTCTGTCAGGTTGGATGGGGAGCATCGCTGCACAGCTATTTTCAGGTCTCTCCAGATATGTTTGATCGGGTTCAAGCCCGGGCTCTGGCTGGGACACTCAAAGTCATTCAGAGACTTGTCCCGAAGCCACTCCTGCGTTGTCTTGGCTGTGTGTTTAATGTCATTGTCCTGTTGGAAGGTAAACCTTTGCCCCATTCTGAGGTCCTGGAGCAGGTTTTCATCAAGGATCTCTCTGTACTTTCTCCATTCATCTTTCTCTGGACCTGGACTATTCTCCCAGTCCCTGCCACTGAAAAACATCCCCACAGCATAATGCTGCCACCACCATGCTTCACATTCAGGCCAAAGAGTTCTTGGTTTCTTGGTTTCATCAGACCAGAGAGTCTTGTTTCCTATGGTCTGAGTCCTCTAGGTGCCTTTTGGCAAACTCCAAGTGGGCAGTCATGTGCCTTTTCCTGAGCAGTGGCTTCCGTCTGGCCACTCTACCATAAAGGCTTGATTGGTGGAGTGCTGCAGAGATGGTTGTCCTTCTGGAAAGTTCTCCCATCTCCACAGAGGAACTTTGGAGCTCTATCAGAGTGACCACTGGGTTCTTGGTCACCTCCATGACCAAGGCCCTTTTCCCCTGATTGCTCAGTTTGGCCGGGTGGCCAGCTCCATGAAGAGTCTTGATGGTTCCAAACTTCTTCAATTTAAGAATGATGGATGCCCCTGTGTTCTTGGGGACCTTCAGTGCTGCAGAAATCTTTTGGTACCCTTCCCCAGATCTGTATCTGGGGAAGGATCTACAGACAATTCCTTCAACCCAGATCTGCAGACAATTCCTTCAACCTCATGCCTTGGTTTTTGCTCTGACATGCACTGTCAACTGCGGGACCTTATATAGACAGGTGTGTGCCTTTCCAAATCATGTCCAATCAATTGAATTTACCACAGGTGGATTCCATTCAAGATATAGAAACATCTCAAGGATGATCAATGGAAACATGATGCACCTGAGTTCAGTTTCGAGTCTCATAGCAAAGGGTCTGTATACTTATGTAAATAAGGTATTTCTGTTTTTATTTATAATACAGTTGGGGGAAAAAATGTTTTTGCTTTGTCATTATGGATTATTGTCTGTACATTGATGAGGAAAATATTTTATTGAATCAATTTTAGAATAAGGCTGTAATGTACAAAATGTGGAATAAGTCAAGGGGTCTGAATACTTTCCGAATGCACTGTACATAGATCCAAAATTATTGCAAGGCCTTGTCTAACCCACTTCTGAGGTGGCGCGCCTCTGAAGGCAAGGTCGTTTAACCTTGACTTTTAACACTAAATATCACATTTTTGTCCTATGGGGATTGCATCAGCGGGTTGTCATGATTCTGTCTTGCTGGGAGATAAATGGATTGCCAAGGGTGGCACTTCGCCCCTGCCAAAAGGTTCAGCGGTTGAGGCTTGAAATTAAATTCAAATGGCTGTTTTGCTTTGGAGATCTACCTCAGCCGGCCGGCCCCCTTTCAAACAGCCCAGTCAGGCAAGATGATTGAAGTCAACAAGGCGTCATGGGGTTTGGGGATTGCCCCCCCCCCCCCCCGCCTTAAAAAAAGACACACAATCACCCCTTAATTGTATTCGTTGGGAAGGGTGGAAGGGGTTTGGATGATGTGAGCAGGATTCTTATTCAAGCTATGTGGTAGCCAGGGCCTGGACGGTAGCTAGGGCCTGGATGGTAGCTATGGCCTAGATGAAGAGGTTCTGACACCTGACTCCAGGCTCCATGTTTCGGGTCCCATTAGATGCCCCTGACATGCCTGCTCCCTGGGAACATGTCACATTACCACAGTGGAGACACCAACCGCAACCCGAGCTGCACAAATGATAGAAGGAAAATAGAAAAGACTGACTCCAAATTTGCCATACTATAACACTCTCCTCGCTTGACAACATTTTGCCTCGCCATTCGCATTTTTTTTTATATATCTCACACCTCATGGCCCAACTGAAAGTAGATCTGCAAGTCTCCTGTTGTTTATATTTTTGAAGGATTTCACAATATGATGGAAATCGACAGAGCATATAGGATGTGTTTACTATCAAATTGTAGCCTACTGTCATGAATGGGCATCTTGGGAAAAGAGTTGTGAAAGTCATATGCAATTCATCTAACTGACTCAATATCTCCTGAATCAATATAAATACTGCCAAAGAAAAAGCTTGATAATGCTGCCTTGAGAAAACGGAAGTTGTTCAACCAAAGAGAGAGTGCAGGACCTTGAGAAGAAAGAGTCTCAGAAGGAGGAAGGAATACGTGTGTTTTCAGGGTAGAGAACTGCAGGACTTTTCCAGGGAGAAAGATGGAGCCTTCAATAAGAAGGGAAAAACTGACGGACAGACATGTTGGTTGAATACCAATCTGAGTGTGTTTTAGACTATAGTTCATTCACCCATGTTCATTCTGATGGTCTCTGAGATGGTTTTGGCCATTGAAAAGCAGTTAGCAGGTATAACATGACCTTAGTGATCACTGACTTACAGCCTGTGTTCGTAATGGCTGCTCAGTGAAATGACCTGTCCTGATTTGTCATAGACGCTTGCTAAAACATTTTTATGAGCAAGTCTTTCTTCATGAACTGGCCTCTGTAAAATGGTATAGAATCAGCTTTATCCCCTCTGTCAACGACGCTTGGACCTTCTTTCTTTATATTTTCAGTGGTATTGTTAAACACTCCCCCATAAAGAAAATGAGAATTAAAACCAGGTTCAGCCCCTGGTTTGACCGTACACTGTCCTTCTCTCAGCACCTGTCAAAGCTGCAGGCTAAAGTTAAATCTAGACTTGGTTTCCTCTATTGTAATCGCTCCTATTTCACCCCAGCTGCCAAACTAACCCTGATTCAGATGACCATCCTACCCATGCTAGATTACGGAGACATAATTTATAGATTGGCAGGTAAGGCTGCTCTTGAACGGCTAGATGTTCTTTACCACTCAGCCATCAGGTTTGCCTCCAATGCTCCTTATAGGACACATCACTGCACTCTATACTCCTCTGTAAACTGGCCATCTATGTATACCCGTCGCAAGACCCACTGGTTGATGCTTATTTATAAAACCCTCTTAGGCCTCGCTCCCCCCTATCTGAGAGATCTACTACAGCCCTCATCCTCCACATACAACACCCGTTCTGCCAGTCACATTCTGTTAAAGGTCCCCAAAGCACACACATCCCTGGGTCGCTCCTCTATTCAGTTCGCTACAGCTAGCGACAGGAACAAGCTGCAGCAAACACTCAAACTGGACAGTTTTATCTTAATCTCTTTTTTCAAAGACTCAATCATGGACACTCTTACTAACAGTTGTGGCTGCTTTGTGTGATGTATTGTTGTCTCTACCTTCTTGCCCTTCGTGCTGTTGTCTGTGCCCAATAATGTTTGTACCATATTTTGTGTTGCTACCATGTTGTGTTGCTACCATGTTGTTGTTATGTTGTGTTGCTACCATGCTGTGTTGTCATGTGTTACTGCCTTGCCATGTTGTTGTCTTAGGTCTCTCTTTATGTAGTGTTGTTTTGTCTCTCTTGTTGTGATGTGTGTTTTGTCCTATATTTATTTTGTAATTATTTTTTATTTTTAATCCCAGGCCCCGTCCCCACAGGAGGCCTTTTGCATTTTTGTTGGCTGTCATTGTAAATAAGAATTTGTACTTAACTGATTTGCCTAGTTAAATAATGGTTCAATTAAAAAAATGACAGGCTATCTTTTTGGAGTTTGTCCTTAAACTCAGGGATATGTTGTAAACAGCTCAGTGTGTCAGCTTTTACTCACGCACGCATGCACACGCGCGCACTCACACACACGCGCGCACTCACACACACACACACACACACACACACACACACACACACACACACACACACAGACACACAGAGAGAGAGAGAGCTGGTCTAGCAGTCACTGACCACGTTTACATGCATACCAATATCCCGTTATTGTTCAGTATACTCAAGTATTCTGTTTTTAAGTTGAAGCATATAAACATCATATTCCGTTTACAATAACCCAAAAATGCTCCTATCCCAGTTTTGAGGAACCTGAATAAGATGCCTGGGATATGCTGATCTTAGACGGGATGCTGTGGCATGCAAACGTCTTATCCTGTTTACTGTTGTTTTTTGTGGTTTGTCCAGTTCAGTTTCACGTAGTACCACCTTTGAAGTTCAGATGGAAACAGTAACAGTTGGAATAGTAATTCAAGTCTGGACACTGACTTTATAATGTTAACTCCTGCAAAATACAGTGTTCCTGGCAGTAAAATTATAGACTAAATGTTAATTTTGTCTCGGGAACAGGAGTGACGAAATAGGATTTCTTTCTTTCATCTTGAGAAAATGTGAATGCACGCTTAGGGACTGTGTTGTATTGCCTAAACTTGCAATTTTTGTCAGAGACATAAAAGCTGACAGCATTTCCCTTTCAACCAGATAAAATATACATCCAAGATGAATTGAAATACTATCAGAAAGAAAAAAAAGGTCAACAAACTGTCGCTTGGAAGTTATGCACGGAAAATCTCCCCGGTCGCTCTGTGAGAGAAGCAGAAATGAAAGAGAAAACTTTACTGATGTCAACTAGATTGTTGATGATACATTCTTTTCTATCGATTTATGACATTATTCTGGTGATCAAGGCTTTATTTAATAATCTAGAGCGTCAAGTAATGACAGAAGAGAAGCTGCATATTGAATTATAGACAAGTTGACTAACAAATAGCCTACCAAATCTCGGAAATGATAAGAAAAAAAAAATATATATACTGTATATATAGAGAGAGCGAGAGAAAAAGAGCGAGAGAGAGAGAGAGACACACACAGAGAGAGAGAGAGAGAGAGAGCGAGAGAGAGAGAGAGACACACACAGAGAGAGAGAGAGAGACACAGAGAGAGACACACACAGAGAGAGAGAGAGAGAGAGAGAGAGAGAGAGAGAGAGAGAGAGAGAGAGAGAGAGAGAGAGAGAGAGAGAGAGAGAGAGAGAGAGAGAGAGAGAGGGCCTCCATGTTCCACGGCTGGAGTGTGGAGTATCTGAATCAAACCCAGCATAAATCTTTCAGAGGCCTAGTGACATGAGGCAAGACGCTCCGAAACAAAAAAGGACTGTCAGACAAATATGATCAAAGCAGAATGCAAATGTCACTGCCAAAATGTATATTTAAGAAGGGATTCATATTTATATGGTTGTTTGTGAGGGTTTTTTTCTCTCCATTTTTGGGGGCATTGGGTTTGTGAGACGAGGGTAAAGCCAGGATAGGAGGTTATGCTCTACAATTCACCCTATTTTAACACAGAGACGAAATGTTAAGCCTTCTGCAGACATGATACACTGCTGTGTTACAGGACCGAGGTCAGTTCCATTTCAATTTAGTCAATTCAGGGAATGCATTTCTGTCAATTCATGATTAAAAAATTGACTATTGTTTAAATGGACAATTCAGGATGATTAACCGAGAAATTCACATGGCATCTTCATATATTTTCTGCACACAAAATGCAAAAGAAAAGCTCACATCAGTGCAATTTTAGCTTTTTTGGGAGGGAGGAAACAGAAGTTGCGGAGAGTGTATGTAATCTAGGCTCAACACACTATCACAAATTATCGTGAAATAGACACATATTACTTATTCGAAATTCATGACAGGCACAGGGAAAAGTACAAATATTAGTGTCAACCACACGATTTTCTTCATAGCACATCCGTATCCAGTACATGATTTTTCGTGTCCAACACACAATTTGTTTTCATACCGCATTTGTGTCCAGTACACGATTTTCTTGTGGTGGACAACGTTAGCTAGGTGGCTAACATTGGCTAGGCTAGAGGTTGTCATCGCTGGCACTACAAATACCTGGGTGTCTGGTTAGACTGTAAACTCTCTTTCCAGACTCACATTAAGCATCTCCAATCCAAAATTAAATCTAGAATCGGCTTCCTATATCGCAACAAAGCATACAAAAACTCATGCTGCCAAACATACCCTTGTAAAACTGACCATCCTACTGATCCTCGACTTCGGTGATGTCATCTATAAAATAGCCTCCAACACTCTACTCAACAAGTGTGATAGACTGGATGCAGTCTATCACAGTGCCATCCGTTTTGTCACCAAAGCCCCATACACTACACACCATTGCGACCTGTACGCTCTCGTTGGTTGGCCCTCGCTTCATACTCGTCGCCAAACCCACTGGCTACAGGTTATCTACAAGTCTCTGCTAGATAAAGTCCCACCTTATCTCAGCTCACTGGTCACCATAGCAGCACCCACTCGTAGCACGCGCTCCAGCAGGTATATCTCACTGGTCACCCCCAAAGCCTATTCCTCCTTTGGTCATCTTTCCTTCCAGTTCTCTACTGCCTATGACTGGAATACATTGCAAAAATCTCTTAAGCTGGAGACTCATATCTCCCTCACTAGCTTTAAGCAAGAGCTGTCAGAGCAGCTCACAGATCACTACACCTGCTCATAGGCCATCTGTAAACAGCCCATCTATCTACCTACCTCATCCCCATACTGTATTTATTTATTTATCTTGCTCCTTTGCACCCCAGTATCTCTACTTGCACATTCATCTTCTGCACATCTACCATTCCAGTGTTTAATTGCTATATTGTAATTACTTTGCCACCATGGCCTATTTATTGCCTTAACTTACCTCATTTGCACTCACTGTATATAGACTTTTTGTTTTCTTTTGTTCTACTGTATTATTGACTGTATGTTTTGTTTATTCCATGTGTAACTCTGTGTTGTTGTATGTGTCGAATTGCTACGCTTTATCTTGGCCAGGTCGCAGTTGCAAATGAGAACTTGTTCTAGACTACCTGGTTAAATGAAGGTGAAATAAATAAATAAATAGCACCCCCCCCCCCCCCAGCCCTTGCAATGTGGGGGGCCCACGATCTTTGCCCCCCCCCCATAGGATATGAACACGTCATAACGCTGTAGATAACAGAAATGATATAATCTTAACTGCCAGATCATTTCTGTTTGATCTACACATTGGCTATAACTTTGTGGACCTGTAGGGTAAGGATATTAGAGGAAGGGAGTTCTTCATCCACCTTGTTAATATAGACTGTAAATTCCCCTGAATCTTGCAGGGTCAGGTTCCTTACTGTCAAACTGAAATTGTTGGCGTTCATCTCACATCTCTCCTCAAACTGAGATCCACTTTGGTAATAAACGTCTCAATGTATTTTTCTCTGTACGTCTACATTTACATTTATGTCATTTAGCAGACGCTCTTATCCAGAGCGACTTACAAATTGGTGCATTCACCTTATGATATCCAGTGGAACAACCACTTTACAATAGTACATCTATATCTTTTTGGGGGGGGGGGGTTAGAAGGTATTCCTTAAAGAGGTGGGGTTTCAGGTGTCTCCGGAAGGTGGTGATTGACTCCGCTGTCCTGGCGTCGTGAGGGAGCTTGTTACACCATTGGGGTGCCAGAGCAGCGAACAGTTTTGACTGGGCTGAGATGGAACTGTGCTTCCGCAAAGGTAGGGGGGCCAGCAGGCCAGAGGTGGATGAACGCAGTGCCCTTGTTTGGGTATAGGGACTGATCAGAGCCTGAAGGTACGGAGGTGCCGTTCCCCTCACAGCTCCGTAGGCAAGCACCATGGTCTTGTAGCAGATGCGAGCATCAACTGGAAGCCAGTGGAGTGTGCGGAGGAGTGGGGGGACGTGAGAGAACTTGGGAAGGTTGAACACCAGATGGGCTGCGGCGTTCTGGATGAGTTGTAGGGGTTTAATGGCACAGGCAGGGAGCCCAGCCAACAGCGAGTTGCAGTAATCCAGACGGGAGATGACAAGTGCCTGGATTAGGACCTGCGCCGCTTCCTGTGTAAGGCAGGGTCGTACTCTGCGAATGTTGTAGAGCATGAACCTACAGGATCGGGTCACTGCCTTGATGTTAGCGGAGAACGACAGGGTGTTGTCCAGGGTCACGCCAAGGCTCTTAGCACTCTGGGAGGAGGACACAATGGAGTTGTCAACCGTGATGGTGAGATCATGGAACGGGCAGTCCTTCCCAGGAAGGAAGAGCAGCTCCGTCTTGCCGAGGTTCATCTGGAGGTGGTGATCCGTCATCCACACTGATATGTCTGCCAGACATGCAGAGATGCGATTCGCCACCTGGTTATCAGAAGGGGGAAAGGAGAAGATTAATTGTGTGTCGTCTGCGTAGCAATGATAGGAGAGACCATGTGAGGATATGACAGAGCCAAGGGACTTGGTGTATAGTGAGAATAGGAGAGGGCCTAGAACTGAGCCCTGGGGGACACCAGTGGTGAGAGCACGTGGTGCGGAGACAGATTCTCGCCACGCCACCTGGTAGGAGCCAGGGCATGGTGCCATCTTCGCCCTGTAATCCTGCAGATAGCTCCACCGTGTCCCCCACTCTCTTTAAGAAAGACAGATGAGAAGAAACACCTACAGTATATGAAGAACAGTATTCCCTGGTTGGAGAAGCAGAACTGGTGGTTGCCAACCATCTCTTTGAAGTATACCACTATGACTCTTTCCTCTGCTAAGTCTGGGGACTTTGTATCTTTGACTGACTAAATGTACAGAGATGTTCTTATTCTGTACAATTAAAGTGTGTGGTAGTGATAAAATAAAATACTTCCTGTCAAAATAAAGTTGAACTCTAATCTCTATGGGAACTCACGCTACCTTCTTCCGATGTGACAGTATTGTTGTTGGTGTTGGTGTGTGTGTGTGTGTGTGTGTGTTGAGGCTGTGAATTTATTCCTACTAACCCCCTCCCCCTTGCTGTCTATCATAGGCTGGGTTGTGAGAGATCAGAATCTCTGTTGAACAGCTTAGTGTTTGTTTCTCAGCATCTCTCTAGTTTATGCTCATGGTGTGACTTCCCACTGGGATGTTGTTTCCATGTCCTTTCAACCTTAATATGATATGTGATGACGATGAAACAACGTGGAAAACTGAATGGATTCATCAACATAAGGGAGTTCTGTCTTTTTCCCCAAAACTTTTGGCCCAAATCCAATGACAGGATGACATTTTTTGTTGATTTCATGTTGAATTCACATTAGTTGACAACTCAAATCAAAGTTTATTTGTCACGTGCGCCAAATACAACAGGTGTAGAATTTTACATTTTAGTCATTTAGCAGACGCTCTTATCCAGAGCGACTTACAGTAGTGAATGCATACATTTCATACATTTCATTTCATGCATTTTTTTTGTAAAAAAATAATAATTGTACTGGCCCCCCGTGGGAATCGAACCCACAACCCTGGCGTTGCACACACCATGCTCGACCAACTGAGCCACAGGGAAGACCCAGCAGGGAAGACCTTATAGCGAAATGCTTACTTACAGGCTAACCAACAGTGCAATTTTCAAGTAAAAAATAGGTATTAGGTGAACAATAAATAAGTAAGGAAATAAAAAACAACAGTAAATAACAGTGAATAATAACAGTAGCGAGGCTATGTTACGGCGTGACTAGAGGTTTTTCTAGGTATTACATTTCTATGTTGGTGTGTGTGTATGGTTCCCAATTAGAGGCAGCTTTAATATCGTTACCTCTGATTGAGGATCATACTTAGTGTGTCCTTTTTCCCACCTGCTATGTGGGATAATGTTTTGTATGAGTGCCTATGTGCGCTACGTATTTCACGATCGTTATATCTTTGTTGTTTTGGAAGTTTCACTATCATTAAAATGTGGAACTGTATTCACGCTGCGCTTTGGTCCAATTATTCATACGACGGTCGTGACAGAATATCCCACCTAAACAGGACCAAGCAGCGTGCCCAGGAGGTGAAGGAGAGTTGGTCATGGGAATAGATACTAGGTGGATGCGAGACCCTTCCTTGGCGGGAGTCACCGAGGAGTAAAGGAGGACAGCGACGACGCCGGGGTCCGCGGCCACAAACAACCCAGACTCAATCAGGGACATGTTGAAAATATCAGTGAAGACACCTACCAGTTGGTCAGCACATGCCCGGAGCAAACGTCCTGGTAATCCGTCTGTCTCCACGGCCTTGTGAATGTTGACCTGTTTTAAGGTCTTACTCACGTTGACTACGGAGAGCGTGATCCCACAGTCGTCCGGAACAGCTGATGCTTGCCTTGAAGCGAGCATAGAAGTGATTTAGCTCGTCTGTAAGGCTCGTGTCACTGGGCAGCTCGCGGCTGTGCTTCCCTTTGTAGTCTGTAATAGTTTGCAAGCCCTGCCACATAAGACGAGCATCGGAGCCGGTGTAGTACAATTCAATCTTAGCCTTGTATTTGCACTTTGCCTGTTGTCGGTTCGTCGAAGGGCATAGCAGGATTTCTTGCAAGCTTCCGGGTTAGAGTCTAGGAGTCGACCTTGAAAGCGGCAGCTCTACCCTTTAGCTCAGCGTGAATGTTGCCTGTAATCCATGGCTTCTGGTTGGGGTATGTACGTATAGTCACTGTGGGGACGACGTCCTCGATGCACTTATTGATAAAGCCAGTGACTGATGTGTTGTACTCCTCAATGCAATCGGAGAATCCCAGAACATGTTCCAGTCTGGGATAGCACAACAGTCCTGTAGTTTAGCATCTGCTTCATCTGACCACTTTTTTATAGACCGAGTCACTGGTGCTTCCTGCTTTAATTTTTGCTTATAAGCAGGAATCAGGAGGATAGAATTGTGGTAAGATTTACCAAACGGAGGGTGAGGGAGAGCTTTGTACGAGTCTCTGTGTGTGGAGTACAGGTGATCTAGAATTGTTTTCCCTCTGTTGGTGCATTTAACATGTTGATAGAAATTAGGTAAAACTGATTTAAGTTTCCCTGCATTAAAGTCCCCTGCCATTAGAAGCGCCGCCTCTGGGTGAGCGGTTTCCTGTTTGCTTATTTCCTTATACAGCTGACTGAGTGAGGTATTAGTGCCAGCGTCCATCTGTGGTGGTAAATAAACAGCCATGAAAGTATAGATGGAAACTCTTTTGGCAAGTAGAGTTTATCATAAGATACTATACTTCAGGCGAGCAAAATCTAGAGACTTCCTCAGATTTCGTGCACCAGCTGTTTACAAATATGCACAGACCGCCCCCCCCTCGTCTTACCGGAGTGTGCTGTTCTATCTAGCCGGTGCAGTGTATATCCTGCTAGCTGAGTATCCATGTCATCATTCAGCCACGATTCCGTGAAACATAAGATGTTACAGTTTTTGATGTCCCGTTGGTAGGATATTCGTGATCACACCTCGTCTAATTTATTGTCCAATGATTGTACGTTGGCGAGTAATATTGACGGTAACGGCAGCTTTCCCACCTTTCTTCTCCGGATCCTTACGAGGCACCCGCTCGGTGTCCTCTGTACCTGCGTCTCTCTCTCTTGCCAATAACGGGGCATGGTTTGGTTTGTAGTGACTGGCACCCACAGCATTTACTGTTATTGCAGTCTCAGCTAGAGCAGGAGCATTGCCTTTAAATATCAATCCCACTTTAACGCTGAACTTCCACGATAGGGATTGAATAGAACCCTTATTCTGTCTCCCATTAAGTAACTGCTTATAATCCTTGTCTTTCAAATGTAAATTGTGTGTGTGTTTGTGTGTTTGTTTCTTTGTTTTGGGGAGCATATGTCTAACCCATGTTGTAAATTGGTGTAACTATCTTGACCAAAAAAGTTAGTTGTTGTTTAATTTGTAGGCCATGCTAATCGCCTTTTCAAGGCACATTTATCTAAAAGTAAAAAACAGCAAAACAGTTGTGAATGCAGTAAGTCACTGTGCAGGGTGAATAGCAGATGGATGAAACCTGACTTCAGCAGTTGTCATATTGGCTATGCTAAAACAAACCATAATTTCTCTCTAATTCCCCCTTGAGATAGTCAAAACCGACACAGCAAACCAACGTTCAGCCACAACCCAGTCCGGTATGGCCCCGTGTGGCACAGTTGGTAGAGCATGGTGCTTGCAATGCTAGGGTTGTGGGTTTAATTCCCACGAAGGACCAGTGAAGAAATGTTTGCACTCACTACCGTAAGTTGCTCTGGATAAGTGTCTGCTAAACGACTTAAGTGTAATCCTAATGTATCTCATGGAGATGACCTTTCAAAAGGAGATGGAGTTTCATTCCCCAGTCTGCCACTACAGACACAACCTTGAACTCCAGTCAGGATGTTTAATAAGCACACAGTGTCCCTCAGGTCACCCTGTGTTTTCTAAGTGTCCCGTCATTCCCACCACAAGGACACATGCTACATTCCTCCTGGTCCCCCAACAATGGCTGCCAGTCAGCACGGCAATCCCTGGAGGATCTTATTTGTACCTCCATCTCTTCTCTTTTCTCTCTCTTTCACTAGCTGCTTCCTTTCTATCTTTCTCTCTCTCTCACTCTCTCTATCTCTCTCTTTCTCATTCTCATTCTTTCATTCTCTCTCTTTCTCTCTCTCTTTCTCAAGATTTCTTTCCCTCTCTCTTTCTCTCCCCTTCTATTTCTCTCTCCCCTTTTCTCTCTCTGCCTCCCTCCATTCTCTCTCTGCCTCCCTCCATTCTCTCTCTGCCTCCCTCCATTCTCTCTCTGCCTCCCTCCATTCTCTCTCTGCCTCCCTCCATTCTCTCTCTGCCTCCCTCCATTCTCTCTCTGCCTCCCTCCAATCTCTCTCTGCCTTCCTCCATTCTCCCTCTGCCTCCCTCCAATCTCTCTCTGCCTTCCTCCATTCTCCCTCTGCCTCCCTCCAATCTCTCTCTGCCTTCCTCCATTCTCTCTCTGCCTCCCTCCATTCTCTCTCTGCCTCCCTCCAATCTCTCTCTGCCTTCCTCCAATCTCTCTCTGCCTCCCTCCATTCTCTCTTCCCCCTCCCTCCCTCCACCAGACTGAATGGGTTTAAGTTAGTATTTCTTTATTTGTATTCTTTACTTTTATTAGGTCCCCAACTAGGGCTGTACTTTCATCGCCCCACATGGCGTAAAGCGTTCCTATAGCTACCAGGTGTTGAGTGAAGCCATTTCCTCCGGGCCTTAATGCAGAGAGGTGCCCTGGGCCCCCGCCACACAGTCTGCTTGTGTTGAGGCTGGACACAAACCCAACTCAGCCCTCGGAGGCCCCGCTTGGGGGCCTCAGCGCACGCCATGGACAGCAAGATTGATGTGTGATTGGAACGTTTGGCTGAGACTCGTGGTGTACTTCTACACGTACTGGGCGGTTGGATTGAAATTCTAAGAAAGACGAGTTTTGAGAGGAAAGCGACTTTCAGTCTGGGATAGATTGAGGCATGGCTGTCGTCAGAAATTGATCATTGGGATGGGTTAGTGAGGCAATGGACTTCAGATTAATTCATAAAAAGTTACGATTTTGGTCTGGATTCAATGTCTGTTGCTTCTATAAATGGCTTGGATTTATGGTCTATCCACATATAAACTCAGCAAAAAAAGAAACGTCCCTTTTTCAGGACCCTGTCTTTCAAAGATAATTAGTAAAAATCCAAATAACTTCACAGATCTTCATTGTAAAGGGTTTAAACACTGTTTCCCATGCTTGTTCAATGAACCATAAACAATTAATGAACATGCACCTGTGGAACGGTTGTTAAGACACTAACAGCTTACAGACGGTAGGCAATTAAGGTCACAGTTATGAAAACTTAGGACACTGAAGAGGCCTTCTACTGACTCTGAAAAACACCATAAGAAAGATTCCCAGGGTCCCTGCTCATCTGCGTGAATGTGCCTTAGGCGCCTAAGACAGCGCTACAGGGAGACAGGACAGACAGCTGATTGTCCTCGCAGTGGCAGACCACGTGTAACAACACCTGCACAGGATCAGTACATCCAAACATCACCCCTGCGGGACAGGTACAGGATGGCAACAACAACTGCCTGAGTTACACCAGGAATGCACAATTCCTCCATCAGTGCTCAGACTGTCCGCAATAGGCTGAGAGAGGCTGGACTGAGGGCTTGTCCTCACCAGACATCACCGGCAACAACGTCGCCTATGGGCACAAACCCAACGTCGCTGGACCAGACAGGACTGGCAAAAGGTGCTGTTCACTGACGAGACGTGGTTTGTCTCACCAGGGGTGATGGTCGGATTCGCGTTTATCGTCGAAGGAATGGGCGTTACACCAAGGCCTGTACTCTGGAGCGGGATCGGTTTGGAGTTGGAGGGTCCGTCATTGTCTGGGGTGGTGTGTCACAGCATCATCGGACTGAGCTTGTTGTCATAGCAGGCAATCTCAACGCTGTGCGTTACAGGGAAAACATCCTCCTCCCTCATGTGGTACCCTTCCTGCAGGCTCATCCTGACATGACCCTCCAGCATGACAATGCCACCAGCCATACTGCTCGTTCTGTGCGTGATTTCCTGCAAGACAGGAATGTCAGGTGAGAGCTAGGGCCATTCTCCCCAGAAATGTCTGGGAACTTGCAGGTGCCTTGGTGGAAGAGTGGGGTAACATCTCACAGCAAGAACTGGCAAATCTGGTGCAGTCCATGAGGAGGAGATGCACTGCAGTACTTAATGCAGCTGGTGGCCACACCAGATACTGACTGTTACTTTGACCCCCCTTTGTTCAGGGACACATTATTCCATTTCTGTTAGTCACATGTCTGTGGAACTTGTTCAGTTTATGTCTCAGTTGTTGAATCTTGTTATGTTCATACAAATATTTACACATGTTAAGTTTGCTGAAAATAAACGCAGTTGACAGTGAGAGGACGTTTCTTTTTTTGCTGAGTTTACATACAGTATATTCCACAGTATATGAGGAGTGTTATTCCCATAGTAATATATGTGTCTGGATTCCCAAAGTAATAATTTGATGAAATCTGCCTTTTTTTTCTATCGCGAAGATGTTTTTTTTACAAACATTAGTGGTTTTATTATCCCTTGCAACACAAGGCTATAAGAACATGCACTCATACATTTTGGAACGAAAGCCGACCAGATTTTCTGACTGAAATATTCGTCTTTGATTTCATAGGCCTTTGCAGAAGGAAAATGTGTTGGCTTCGCTGAGGATTAAAGTCAAGGTTCTTTCGTGCTATCACCTCCCGTCCATGCCTGAGACAGCACACGTGTGTGTGTGTGTGTGTGTGTGTGTGTGTGTGTGTGTGTGTGTGTGTGTGTGTGTGTGTGTGTGTGTGTGTGTGTGCTTGCGTGTGCGTGTGAACATGTTTAACTATACTTGTGTGGACCAGAACAAAAATTGGACCAACTTGGGACATTTTTCCAGTCCCCACAAGGAAAAAGGCTCTTAAGGATTAAGGTTAGAATTAGGTTTAGGTGTAAAAGGCTACATTTAGGGCTAGGGTTAGGTTTAAGTTTAGGGTTAAGGTTAGCTTCTGTGGTTAAGGTTAAGTTTAGGGTTAGGGTTTGGGAAAATAGGATTTTGAATGGGAATCAAATGTGTCTCCACAAGGTTAGTTAAACAAGATTGTGTGTTACCTCCTTCACACAAAAACTGCGACCCCATTTTACTGAAATATTTCAATTAGTATCATAGAATACTTCATTTAGGACTCTATTCAATCAGATCCCTTTTAACGGAGTCGGATCTGCTGTTAAGAGCTTAAGAGCTGTCAATTCCACAAGCGGCTCCCGGCAATATTCCTAAATTGCCATTGGCTGCACGGAGTCGCTTAAGAGAAATCCTATGCAACCTTGTTTACAAGTTCAAACAATGGAATGTGAGATGTAATCTACACCTCGATAAGGCTGATAGAAATTCTCCTTTATTTAGTGTCATGATTTTCAATTTGAGTGTCATTATTTCTATATAGCCTACACTTTCCTGTTCTGAACTTCTAAGGCGAGTGGGACGGGTGTGGCTTCCTGAAAATGATTTCACAGCTCCAAAACATTAGCTACGCAGGTGTCGGCTATCACCGGTTAACGCTTGATCTGATTGAATCTAGGCCTAAATTCACTCTAAGAACTCACCAGGAGAGCGCACCAGATGCAATAAAGGGGAAAGTCCATGCAGTATAACTCTCAGATAACATGTCACATATAATCATCCAAAAGCACATTTTGTAATTTAGAAATGAACCCTGATCTTTTCTAATATCCCAGGAGACTCTTTTTGTTTTACATTATTGTGTTACTGGCCAGGTTCAGGAGCGGGGCGGGATGAGGCAATGAAATGAATGACCGGGCAGGTCTCGCGTAAGACGTCTAGCAGCGGTGAGACGAGGCCACGGTGAGCCCAGCTAGCGCCTGCCCGCCACCCGGCGCGGACCGACCCTGCCAGCCTGCGAGGAGGGAAAGAGAGAGAGAACTCGGTCTGTTTTAACTGCTGCCTGCACCACAGGAGACCCACCGTTACGTGTATTTCACTGTTCCATCTTGGCTTTGGTTACTGCTCCTTTTTTTGGAATCTCTAGATGTTATCCTGCTTTTTTCTTTTTTATATCTTTTTTCTTCCAGCTGAAAAATAGTTCATAGGTACATGGAGGCCTACCCCGCGGGTGTTGTAATGGCGCTGAATTACAAAGCGAGGGAGAGAGGGGATTATATAGCTAGGGATAAATGAAACTGCAGAAAAAGCGTGAAGGTAGAGATATGTGATCATATATAATGGGAGCAGTGTTATGTTTTCCTCTGGGTTTGTCTAATAGAGATGGCGCTGTCTTTATCAACCCTGTCTCTGTAACATTTATATAGCAAATCTTTTGGGGGCTATTGTATACCTATGTAACTTTGGAAAGAATCAGAAATATTGGAAGTAATTTCCATGGGCTTGAGAAATAATATAAACATTCTAGTTTTAGTTATAGTTGTTAATGACAATTCATGCAGTTTGCATTTCACCTTAAGGTAAAAGCTTGCTTTGCCAGGCTGTAGAATGATTAGTGCCAATTTATAGATGATGAATGGGACTTATGCTCTGCAATGAACCCAGTGTTTTAGTCCAACACTGATTTAATCAGTCTGGAATTACACAGGTGGCTCCTGTGGTGTGGTAGGATATTGAGCACTAGGGGGTTTGGCATATTCACTTCCACAAAAACCACCACACACAAGGCTATAAAATCCCCACTAGGTCCTATTCAGTTGACTTCACATCACCTTTTCTCTAATCTGTATGTATCTGAAATGGTTTACTTCCAAGTGCAATCGTCAGTATGCAATTTCGACTCTCAAGATGTTTCGATACTGTAGGACCAAGGCACATTTAAACTCTGATGTTATATTAGCGTTATCTTGTCTATTGTTGTCTATTTTTATTATTTATATATATATATATAAATAGATATTTGAATAGTGTGTTATACTGTATGATTGTATTGATTTGTTGATGTTGATTGTTTTCTGCCCAGGGACTACAGAGGAAAATGAGCTAAATCTGGTGCTAAATCTGGTGCGATGGCATGTTGTACATGTTGTCCCTGACAACTAAACGTAATAATAATAAAAACATGTCAGAAATCCTATTTGTACATGATGTACATTACATTTAAACACACATACAGGCACGCAAACACACACATACACACACCCACACACTTTCTCAGTAAAAAGTATTTATTAACCTGACAAATCTCATCTGGAGGCTTTCCTGTGTGAATTTTAATATAAAAACTAGGCATTCCGCTGGCAAATTATCTACATCCGTAGGTGCCTTCCAAATGTGACTGGAGCAGGTTGTGTGTGTGAATAACGGATTGGCTCAAACTGAGTCAGGGAAGACATCACATTAAAGTAGACAGTGGAATGTGTGAGTTTTCTCTTGGAATGGAGAGCCTCCTATTACTTTCTCCCCCCTCTTCCTCCTCCCCCTCCTCCTCCTCCCCTTTCTCTTCCCCCTCCTCCTCCTCCCCTTCCCCTTTCTCCTCCCCCTCCTCCTCCTCCCCTTCCCCTTTCTCCTCCCCCTCCTCCTCCTCCCCTTTCTCTTCCCCCTCCTCCTCCTCCCCTTCCCCTTTCTCCTCCCCCCCTCCTCCTCCCCTTTCTCTCCCCCCCTCCTCCCCTTTCTCTTCCTCTTCTTCCCTTCTTCCTCCTCTTCTGCCCCCTCCTCCTCCTCTTCTGCCCCCTCCTCCTCCTCTTCTGCCCCCTCCTCCTCCTCTTCTACCCCTCTCCTCCACATACTCTTCTTCCCCCTCCATCTCCTCCTACTCTTCTCCCCCCCACCTCCTCCTCCTTTTCTCCCCCCCACCTCCTCCTCCTTTTCTCCCCCCCACCTCCTCCTCCTATTCTTCCCCCTCCTTCTCTTACTCTTCTTCCCTCTCCTCCTCCTCCTCCCCTCTCTTCTTGCATTTTGTTAACTCTTTGACTGACAGGTGCCTGGCCCTCGTGCTTGGGGTTTCTTCCTGCAGTCAATCATCCCTCTGTCTTTCCCCAGATCTCAGACCTCGTCTCCCAGACCTCCTGTATAAGTTTCAAAACAAGAAATCCCCCCATTAGACTAGCATTTTATTAGTTTAGCATTTTCACAAATGTGTTTTCCTTGCGGTAAATGTTCCTGGAGAATTTGTAAGACAAAACTATTGGGGTTTGTATTGAGCCAGGTGGTATTCCTAAAAAACTGGTAAGATATTATTACAATCGTTAACAATGTCAGTTGCTGAAATTTCAGGTCATTATTTATCAATTAAAGTAGCGCATCCCTTGACTGTCTGCTCTGATTGGATTCTCTTTACTTTGAGTAAATTCACATTTTTAAAGACTTTGTGGTTTATCAAACAACAATAATGATTTAAAGACTTTGACTTGTCTTTGCTTTGGCTGAAAGAAACAGATCACACCCAGTCATTCATCCCTTTCTTTAATCTAGATGGATCTGAGGAGTGTGATAAGAAGATGGCTTACTTACTGTGCTCTCTGCCTGCCTAAAACGTTGTTTTCACTGTTCCAAGTGACCTTTTGATTCTACTTAACCTTATTGGATTCAACTTTTAGATATCATTTACCTCTGGAACCTTCTAAGATCTAAGTCATGGCTGCTCCATCCTCAGCCTCTTTTCCACTATGAAATATCAAATACAAGCAGGACGAAGAAGGCGGAATGAGTGAGAGATTGAACAGTGGGACCTTATCCCTAATTAACAGAACCAAAACGGGGGAGATGGTATTGCGATGGGACCGGTATGGGCGGCGGCAGACAGCGGGAGAGCGGGGGGCTCAGATGATCATGTAGCAGTAGAGCTGGGAATCGTCTGAAACCTGCTGCCTTTCCCCCAATGGCCCGGCTGCTTACTTAGCATGACAAGGAGAGAAGGAGAGAAGCCTTTAAGCGCCAAGCACAATATCAATATTCAGCCTGGATCCCCATAGACACGCAGGAGAGCTGGAGACCTATGGTGCAATAGTAACTACCTGTTGAGTGCTATGGACTCCCAAGAGGGAGGTGTGTGTTTCAGACTGTTGCCCCATTGCCAGTGTTTTTTAACTACTCCCCAGCACATGCAACCTAAAACCTATCAACCCTGGATGTTAAATTACATGTAGGCTACACACACATTTAAGTTAACCGTTTGTTGTTGCTTTGTTACATTGTTACATTTAGCAGACACTCTTATCCAGAGCAACTTACAGTAGTGAATGCATACATTTCATAAATGTTTTCTCTGTACTGGTCCCGCGTGGGAATCGAACCCACAACCCTGGCGTTGCAAACACCATGCTCTACCAACTGAGCCACACAGGAACTGGTCTGCTCATCTTTGGCTTTGAGAGTTTGGTGAATTTGACAAATTCAAATAACTCAGTGGCAGTTACATTAACCAAGACCCACCCTTTCAGTTTGTATACCAGTGCAGAGGCAGCACTTTTGACTGGAGATTAAAGTTACAGATTGTGCCTTTTTAAACTAACATAATCAATGATCTTAGATAGCATGACTCTGTCTGCACTACTCTGTCATTCGAGGGACTAGCATTGCATAA
>NC_042973.1:12608337-12725837 GCF_901001165.1 Salmo trutta | reverse complement strand
GGAGGCAGGCGGCAGGCAGGGAGGAAGGCAGGCTCTTGTGGGTAAGTAAATTGTGTTGGGAGGGAGGGAGAGAGGGAAGGAAGGAGGGAGGGAGGCAGGTTCTTGTGGGTAAGTAAACTGTGTTGGGAGGGAGGGAGAGAGGGAAGGAAGGAGGCAGGGAGGGAGGGAGGAAGGCAGGTTCTTGTGGGTAAGTGAACTGTGTTGGGAGGGAGGGAGGGAGGGATGGATGGATGGATGGAGAGAGGGAGGGAGGGAGGGAGGGAGGGAGGGAGGGAGGGAGGGAAGGAAGGAGGCAGGGAGGGAGGGAGGAATGCAGGTTCTTGTGGGTAAGTAAATTGTGTTGGGAGGGAGGGAGAGAGGGAAGGAAGGAGGCAGGGAGGGAGGCAGGTTCTTGTGGGTAAGTGAACTGTTGGGAGGGAGGGAGAGAGGGAAGGAAGGAAGGAAGGAGGCAGGGAGGGAGGGAGGAAGGCAGGTTCTTGTGGGTAAGTGAACTGTTGGGAGCCTCTCTTTGTGTACGGGACAGGAACCTCAACTTACTTGGCAGGGGAGTCTGAAAGGCAGGGATATGGCATTGTTCAATAGGGGGCCCAAAGAGCAGAATTGTTTTCAATTGCTAAAAGCATTGGTCAATACTGAGCCAGTTTTTCAAAACTCTTCACACAGTCTGCATTACCAACATGCATCTTGGCCAAACAGTTACAGATTTTAACAATCACTTTGGCACTAATTTCAGAACCTTGTGGTCATTTTTCAAAACTCTAGACACAAAACTCAAAACGGTCATCACCTGTAAGACAGGCTGTCCAATGTTCAAAACATTGCATTGTGCATTCATATCTTTAAAGAAACCTTGCACTTGCAGAATCATTGGTTCAAAAGGACTAGTAGAGAGAATACTACAGACACAGTGGAATCATTGAACAAAATATGAAATTTATTGATGAAATACAATAAAATCACAAAATAGGTTCCTTTGAATCAAAGCAAAAATAATTAGCTACAAAAAAAGAAAAAACTGTTAAAGGTCAACTGCAGTGTTCCTCACCTGGCTTACTGTAAAAAGCAAAACAAAAGATTGATTACTGTACTTCTATATTTCCATCAACCCTGTCTTGTGGATTTGGCCACAGGTTCTCATCCACATCACAGTGGATGTTTCATTAGCCAAACATCTTGGGAAGAATCCAGGCCTGACACTGGTCTGCAAAGATGTCATTGCATGTGTCATCCATGGCCTGGAGAAGGGTGGCTTGTTCGTGAGGGCGTCTATCATATACCTTCCACCTCCATGTGGAGAAAAATTCCTCAATCGGTTTAAGGAAAGGAGAGTATGGGGGTAAGTACAGGGTGGTAAATTGTGGTTGGGCCTGAAACCATGCTTGCACCATTTGAGCATGGTGGAACCTGACATTATTCCACACAATGACATAGGTCATGCCATCAGCTCTACAGACCTGATTTAGCCCATCAAGGAAGGTTATATTCGAACAGCGAATCATGTGGCTGCCTGCAACTCAATATATAGAGTATATAGAGTAGAGAGCTTTAGATGTTGTTCGACCAAACATTAGAACGGGCAAGATGCATAATCTAAGCAACTTTGACCGTGGTATGATTGTTGTTGATTGTTGTCACAACATGGCCCCGCTAAAAACACTCCGGATGTAATTCGAATTGCACCCTACTATTCCATGTAGTGCACTACTTTTGATCACCACACATGGTGATTCAAGCATGTCAGAAACAGCTGCCTTCCTGTGATTTTTATGCACTACAGTCTCTAGAGTTTACAGAGAATGGTGCAATAAACAAAACATATTCAGTGAGCGACAGTTCTGTGGGCAAAAACACCTTGTTAATGAGAGAGGTCAGAGGAGAATGTCCAGACTCATTCAAGCTAACAGAAAGGCCACAAATGCTCAAATAATAGCTGTTTAAAACAGTGGTGTGCAGAAGGGCATCTCTTAACGTACAACACCGTGAATAATTCAGGCTGTTGTGGAGGCAATAGGGGGTCCTACCCAGTACTAGATAGGTGTACCTAATAAAGTGGCCATTGAGTGTACAGCAATGTCAAATCTGAAAAGATGGTCTGGAAAAGTGGTACATGGGATCATAAAAACAGTGTCTGATAAAGAATGATGATGAAATATTACATCCATAGATAATGTAGTCCAATTGGTTCATGTTCCACGGTAATTGGTGTCAATGGATCTCGTTATCCTGAAACTTTAATGATCTAAAAATTGAATATTGTTTGTCAGTTTCCATAAAACGATGCATTAAGAGTAATGCAACAGTTACTTCTCATTTTGAGCAGTTGTATCAGTTGGCAGTCATCTCAGATGTAACGTGTGATTTGCATTTTGAAATGGTAAAACTTTGATGTTAAGTTGTGATCCTTTTGAACAGGTGATTTTAGTTCAATGAACAGAAGATCTTAGCTTTATGTGTATTGTATCCAAGCAACTGGAAAAAGTTTTGAAAAATGTGCGTTTTGATCCTTGGTTGTGAGTTTTGTGTCTAGAGTTTTGAAAAATGACATCAAGGTTCCGAAACTAGTGCCAAAGTGATTGTAAAAAACTGTAATCTCACCTCCAAAACTCACTCAAACCACCAAAACATACCATAACACTGGTAACAATTCTCACTCAGAAAGCATAACTTTAACACTCATAACACACTGACCTAAAAAACACTAACAATAGGGAGCATTACATATATTATTAACTTTTCATAAATCAGTATTTCATTATAGAATAAGAATAACACCTTTTCACTTTACTGACTGTACTAAATTATATGAACCAGAATGAATCAGAAATGCAGGAATTTGCTTCAATAGCCTTTATTTGTTCTATATCTTTGCATATAGCAATTTACTTGTGAAAAATAAAAAGTTAAAACAAAAAACAAATTCCTGAAATTCCAGGGCTGCAATAATAATTACAACAAAAACATGATCAACATGTACAGTATAATCACTCATACTGTACAGTACTGTGAGGGTTCTAGTTCTCATCAACATGTCTAGTATAATCACTCATACTGTACAGTACTGTGAGGGTTCTAGATCTCAACAACATGTATAGTATAATCACTCATACTGTACAGTACTGTGAGGGTTCTAGTTCTCATCAACATGTATAGTATAATCACTCATACTGTAGAGTACTGTGAGGGTTCTAGTTCTCATCAACATGTATAGTATAATCACTCATACTGTACAGCACTGTGAGGGTTCTAGTTCTCATCAACATGTATAGTATAATCACTCATACTGTACAATACTGTGAGGGTTCTAGTTCTCATCAACATGTATAGTATAATCACTCATACTGTACAGTACTGTGAGGGTTCTAGTTCTCATCAACATGTATAGTATAATCACTCATACTGTACAGTACTGTGAGGGTTCTAGTTCTCATCAACATGTACAGTATAATCACTCATACTGTACAGTACTGTGAGGGTTCTAGTTCTCATCAACATGTATAGTATAATCACTCATACTGTACAGTACTGTGAGGGTTCTAGTTCTCATCAACATGTATAGTATAATCACTCATACTGTACAGTACTGTGAGGGTTCTAGTTCTCATCAACATGTATAGTATAATCACTCATACTGTACAGTACTGTGAGGGTTCTAGTTCTCATCAACATGTATAGTATAATCACTCATACTGTACAGTACTGTGAGGGTTCTAGATCTCATCAACATGTATAGTATAATCACTCATACTGTACAGTACTGTGAGGGTTCTAGTTCTCATCAACATGTATAGTATAACACTCATACTGTACAGTACTGTGAGGGTTCTCATCAACATGTATAGTATAATCACTCATACTGTACAGTACTGTGAGGGTTCTAGTTCTCATCAACATGTATAGTATAATCACTCATACTGTACAGTACTGTGAGGGTTCTAGTTCTCATCAACATGTATAGTATAATCACTCATACTGTACAGTACTGTGAGGGTTCTAGTTCTCAACAACATGTATAGTATAATCACTCATACTGTACAGTACTGTGAGGGTTCTAGTTCTCATCAACATGTATAGTATAACACTCATACTGTACAGTACTGTGAGGGTTCTAGTTCTCAACAACATGTATAGTATAATCACTCATACTGTACAGTACTGTGAGGGTTCTAGTTCTCATCAACATGTATAGTATAATCACTCATACTGTACAGTACTGTGAGGGTTCTAGTCCTCATCAACATGTATAGTATAATCACTCATACTGTACAGTACTGTGAGGGTTCTAGATCTCATCAACATGTATAGTATAATCACTCGTACTGTACAGTACTGTGAGGGTTCTAGTCCTCATCAACATGTATAGTATAATCACTCATACTGTACAGTACTGTGAGGGTTCTAGTTCTCATCAACATGAATAGTATAATCACTCATACTGTACAGTACTGTGAGGGTTCTAGTCCTCATCAACATGTATAGTATAATCACTCATACTGTACAGTACTGTGAGGGTTCTAGTTCTCATCAACATGTATAGTATAATCACTCATACTGTACAGTACTGTGAGGGTTCTCATCAACATGTATAGTATAATCACTCATACTGTACAGTACTGTGAGGGTTGTAGTTCTCATCAACATGTATAATCACTCATACTGTACAGTACTGTGAGGGTTGTAGTTCTCATCAACATGTATAATCACTCATACTGTACAGTACTGTGAGGGTTGTAGTTCTCATCAACATGTATAGTATAATCACTCATACTGTACAGTACTGTGAGGGTTCTAGTCCTCATCAACATGTATAGTATAATCACTCATACTGTACAGTACTGTGAGGGTTCTAGTTCTCATCAACATGTCTAGTATAATCACTCATACTGTACAGTACTGTGAGGGTTCTAGTCCTCATCAACATGTATAGTATAATCACTCATACTGTACAGTACTGTGAGGGTTCTAGTTCTCATCAACATGTCTAGTATAATCACTCATACTGTACAGTACTGTGAGGGTTCTAGTCCTCATCAACATGTATAGTATAATCACTCATACTGTACAGTACTGTGAGGGTTCTAGTTCTCATCAACATGTCTAGTATAATCACTCATACTGTACAGTACTGTGAGGGTTCTAGTTCTCATCAACATGTGTAGTATAATCACTCATACTGTACAGTACTGTGAGGGTTCTAGTTCTCATCAACATGTATAGTATAATCACTCATACTGTACAGTACTGTGAGGGTTCTAGTTCTCATCAACATGTATAGTATAATCACTCATACTGTACAGTACTGTGAGGGTTCTGGTTCTCATCAACATGTATAGTATAACACTCATACTGTACAGTACTGTGAGGGTTCTAGTTCTCATCAACATGTATAGTATAATCACTCATACTGTACAGTACTGTGAGGGTTCTAGTCCTCATCAACATGTATAGTATAATCACTCATACTGTAGAGTACTGTGAGGGTTCTAGTCCTCATCAACATGTGTAGTATAATCACTCATACTGTACAGTACTGTGAGGGTTCTAGTTCTCATCAACGTTACATCTTCTGTCTTCTCTGGCGATGCATCTTGGAAAGTATCTTCTGGAATGTCTAATCCAACCCTGCCACTCTTCTTTCCCCACCAACCTGTCTTCCTTGATCCATGTTTCCAAACTAAATCATTCCGAAGCCATCCTATTTTGTCTGTTTGGTAACGAGACTAAAAAACAGGACACTTGGGTAGGCTTTCAACTGAAATGACAATCAGCTGTGTTTGGAATTCTTAAATATTCTGCTGAGATTTTCTATATGTTTCAATCTGGTTACGGCAGAAATGCACGTTTTGCAGGTGGTGGAGTATGAATGAGAAAAGAGTTCATGGATTTCGGAGAATGTGGTCATTGAATGCATTTTGTGTGAAAACAATGCAAAATGATTCACAGTTTGGTTCACATACACTTCTATTTCGCTGACTGTGTGAAGAGTTTTGACAATGTGACTTCAGTTTTGACAAATGCATGTTAGCAATTGAAAAAACCTGTAATGAAGTCTGTCTGTCTGTCTGTCTGTCTGTCTGTCTGTCTGTCTGTCTGTCTGTCTGTCTGTCTGTCTGTCTGTCTGTCTGTCTGTCTGTCTGTCTGTCTGTCTGTCTGTCTGTCTGTCTGTCTGTCTGTCTGTCTGTCTGTCTGTCTGTGTGTGTGTGTGTGTGTGTGTGTGTGTGTGTGTGTGTGTGTGTATATATATATATATACCTGGACAATACATTATGCAGGTTCAAGCCATATATGACATGTACTTCATGAAATGGTGAAAGATCTGTCAATCTCTTAGATACTATTCATGTAGCAGACACTATTTGGATACTATTCATGTAGCAGACACTATTTGGATACTATTCATGTAGCAGACACTATTTGGATACTATTCATGTAGCAGACACTATTTGGATACTATTCATGTAGCAGACACTATTTGGATACTATTCATGTAGCAGACACTATTTGGATACTATTCATGTAGCAGACACTATTTGGATACTATTCATGTAGCAGACACTATTTGGATACTATTCATGTAGCAGACACTATTTGGATACTATTCATGTAGCAGACACTATTTGGATACTATTCATGTAGCAGACACTATTTGGCCTGCTGACAAATAGTCCTCTGGAGGCTGTTGTTGTCTTAGTCTAACATGTGTGTCAACAAAATATTTTCAAAGGGAGGAGGCTGGGATCGAGTCCACCAGGTTTAGCCAGACAGTTATTTCACAAAGACACTCCCCCCCTCCCCCCCCGCACCCGCACCCACACACACACACACACACACACACACACACACACACACACACACCGAGGCAGACATATTATTTCCACTTGAAAACTGTCTCTGAACTTTGTGTGACCCTACCTCTGAGCATAGCATATACAAATCCAACCAAAAATAGCACTATCCCTTCCCCTCCCCACCCTACCCCTCCCCTCCCCACCCCTCCCCTCCCCACCTACCCCCTTTTTGCTAGCTCTCAGCTCCTCAACTCTTTGCTAGCATAGCGTTGAGCTACCTTCTCAATTGCCCTGAGAGGCTATGGCAACAGGGCAGCCCCAAAAGCAGAGTAGAGAAGGCTCTACTTCTTTTAAAGGCCCAGACGTCAATTCAAAGTATAGTTTTGATTTAAATTTGGGTGAGTAGTAAACTAACGTGAATTCAACGTGAATCAACAAAACATTTCACCATGTCATTGAATTTAGGTTAAAAGTCATGTGAATTTAAAAAATAAAATGTATCCTTTACGTTGAGGACTTTTTGCAAATCCAATCAGTTTTCCACGTTGATTCACGTCATCACATTTAAATTTTTGTTGAAACAACGTTGATTCAACCAGTTTTTGCCCAGTGGGTCTCCTTTTTTAAAGGTAGGCAAATTGTCTTTGCTCAAAGAGGGTCATAGAATTTCCTTCATATGTGCTGCGGACATCTACCTTAAAACAAAACGATATCATCAAAAGAAGATGAAGAATCCTTTTGTCCACTCTGATGGGCCATGCTGATGGGCCATGCTTTTTTCCACTCTGATGGGCCATGCTTGTGGTTCTGTGAAATTGTGAATCCATGCCATTACAAGGTTAGGAATATATGACGGTGCATCGAGAGAAAACAGGGACATAGCTCCCCATAAAGAAGAAACAGAGAACAGAAACCTGCCATTGTGTCAAGGGAAACAAGATGAAGAAAAATTATTCCAATTCTCCAACCCTGTCTCCACATAGTCTCCCAGAGGCCTCCAGAACAATTACCTCATTCACCCGCATGGCTCGCGCGACAGCGACTGTACACAACAGTGTTGAACCCCACTCCCTTTCGGGACAAATGTAATAAAAAAGATGATCCCTACAAGGGAAAACAGGCCCATGTGGTCGATATATCTCGGAGAGTGTCCCGTTTCGGTTGAGAGACTGCATTACAATGGAACACAATTTGGGCCTCGGGAGGCTCTGCGAGAGGAGGATCCCTCCAAGACTGTTTCTTCTACAAGCATGGAGAGGAAGCAGCCAGGCCTGTGAAGGAGACAAAGCATCCAATCCCCCACTGAAGAAAGTTCTGGGGAGACATGTACCTTCTCCCAGCCACACACACACACGCATGCATTTACAAATACACAGATCAACACAAAAACACACATGCATGTACGACACACACACACCCACGCACATGTCGTCACATACCCACCAGCCCTCCTTACTTCCTTTGGTGACTTTGCTGGCAGGCTTCATATCACATCTACATCTACTGATGTGTGTATCTCAGCTTATGATATTTGTTGCTGAATTGAATATCCATCATGTTATGACTCCTAGGCACACCAGCAGAGGACAGAAAAACATGGGATCCTCCGAGGAGCAGTAACAAAATATGCTGAACAAGTTACATAAACAAAAGCAGAACTTTATGAAGGCCTTCTGGTGCCTAGGAGTTCTTTTTTTCCAGGGAAAGGGAATGGGTTGAGGGGTGGAGAGGACGGGGAGACGGGACGGGGAGACGGGACGGGGGGACGGGACGGGGGGACGGGATGGGTGGAGAGCAGGGGGAAGAGGAGGGTGGAGGGGTGGAGAGGACGGGGAGACGGGACGGGGAGACGGGACGGGGAGACGGGACGGGGGGACGGGACGGGGAGACGGGACGGGGAGACGGGACGGGGAGACGGGACGGGGGGACGGGACGGGGGGACGGGACGGGGGGACGGGATGGGTGGAGAGCAGGGGGAAGAGGAGGGTGGAGGGGTGGAGAGGACGGGGAGACGGGACGGGGAGACGGGACGGGGAGACGGGACGGGGGGACGGGACGGGGAGACGGGACGGGGAGACGGGACGGGGGGACGGGATGGGTGGAGAGCAGGGGGAAGAGGAGGGTGGAGGGGTGGTGGAGATGAAGGGGGAGAGGAGGTGGGGAAGGTGGTGGTGAAGAGGAGGGAGGGTGAGGGGTGGAGAGAGGGGGGAAGAGGAGGGTGGAGGGGTGGTGGAGATGAAGGGGGAGAGGAGGTGGGGAAGGTGGTGGTGAAGAGGAGGGAGGGTGAAGGGTGGAGAGAGGGGGGGAGAGGAGGGTGGAGGGGTGGTGGAGATGAAGGGGGAGAGGAGGTGGGGAAGGTGGTGGTGAAGAGGAGGGAGGGTGAGGGGTGGAGAGAGGGGGGTCGCGGAGGGAGGGGGGGGGGTCGCGCCACAGTGTGAGGACAGAGGTGCTCTCTTTTCCACAGTTGCTGTTAGAGCCACTAGTGTCTCTCTCTGCTTCATGTCCTGGTGTGCTCTTGGCCAGGCATTGTTTGCCACACAGGAGGAAGTCCACAAAAACAAAGTGCTCCAGGAGGAGGAGAAGAAAAAAGAAAGAGCGAAAGAGAGATACCAAATCATGAGAAAACAAAAACAACGTAAAACACCAAATAATGCATGCAGAGCAGAATGGCCGATACCCGCTAATTATCAAAATCCAGAAAAGAGCTGTTAAATTCTACAACCATCTAAAAGGAAGTGAACCTGGAGAAGAGTCCCCTAAGCAAGCTGGTCCTGGGGCTCTGTTCACAAACACAAACAGACCCCACAGAGCCAAGGACAGCAACACAATTAGACCCAACCAAATCATGAGAAAACAAAAATATATTTACTGTACACATTGGAAAGAATTAACAAAAAAACTGAGCAAACTAGAATGCTATTTGGTCCTAAACAGAGAGTACACAGTGGCAGAATACCTGACCACTGTGACTGGCCCAAACTTAAAGAAAGCTTTGACTATGTACAGACTCAGTGAGCATAGCCTTGCTATTGAGAAAGGCCACCGTAGGCAGACCTGGCTCTGAAGAGAAGACAGGCTATGTGCACACTGCCCACAAAATGAGGTGGAAACTGAGCTGCACTTCCTAACCTCCTGCCAAATGTATGACCATATTAGAGACACATTTCCCTCAGATTACACAGACCCACAAAGAATTAGAAAACAAATCCAATTTTGATAAACTCCCATATCTACTGGGTGAAATACCACAGTGTGCCATCATAGCAGCAAGATATGTCACCTGTTGCCACAAGAAAAGGTCAACCAGTGAAGAACAAACACCATTGTAAATACCACCCATATTTATGTTTATTTATTTTCCCTTTTGTAATTTAACTATTTGCACATCATTATAACATTGTATATAGCCATAATATGACATTTGAAATGTCACTATTCCTTTGAAACTTTTGTGAGTGTAATGTTTACTGTTCATTTTTTATTGTTTATTTCACTTTTGTTAATTATCTACTTCACCTGCTTTGGCAATGTAAACATATGTTTCCCATGCCAATAAAGCCCCTTGAATTGAATTGAACTGACAGGCAGAGAGAGTGAGAGAGAGAGAGAGAGAGAGGCAGAGAGAGAGAGAGAGAGAGAGAGAGAGAGAGAGAGAGAGAGAGAGAGAGAGAGAGAGAGAGAGAGACAGAGAGAGAGAGAGAGAGAGAGAAAGGGAGAGAGAGACAGAGAGAGAGAGAGAGAGAGAGAGACTGAGAGAGAGACTGAGAGAGAGAGAGACAGAGACAGAGAGCGAGACAGACAGAGAGACAGAGAGACAGTGAGACAGCGAGAGACAGACAGACAGACAGACAGACAGACAGACAGACAGACAGACAGACAGACAGACAGACAGACAGACAGACAGAGAGACAGACAGACAGAGAGACAGAGAGACAGACAGACAGAGAGACAGAGAGACAGAGAGACAGAGAGACAGAGAGACAGAGAGACAGAGAGACAGAGAGACAGAGAGACAGAGACAGAGAGAGATGGTAAATGCTTCAGCTGTACTGTTTGGTAGTCCTCCTTAAAAAGTATATTATTTTCTTTAGGAATGTAGTGGAGTAAAAGTAAAAGTTCTAAAAAGTAAAGTACAGATACCCCAAAAAACTACTTAAATAGTACTTTAAAGTATTTTTACTTAAGTACTATTCACCACTGCCTCTCCTCTTGTGCAGGTGTAACCGATGTGAAATGGCTAGTTAGTTAGCGGTGGTGCACGCTGATAGCGTTTCAATCAGTGATGTCACTCGCTCTGAGACTTGAAGTAGGGTTTCCCCTTGCGTTGCAAGGACCGTGGCTTTTGTGGCGCGATGGGTAACGATGCGTCGTGGGTGTCAGTTGTTGATGTGTGCAAGGGTCCCTGGTTCGAGCCCGGGTCGGGGCGAAGAGAGGGACGGAACCTACACTGTTACATTGATGCTGTTGACCCGGATCATTGGTTGCTGCGGAAAAGGAGGAGGTCAAAAGGGGGGTGAGTGTAACTGATGTGAAATGGCTAGTTAGTTAGCGGTGGTGCGCGCTAATAGCGTTTCAATCGGTGACGTCACTCGCTCTGAGACCTGAAGTGGTCGTTACCCATCGCGCCACAAAAGCCGCGGCCTTGCAACGCAAGGGGAACAACCACTTCAGGTCTCAGAGCGAGTGACGTCATCGATTGAAACGCTATTAGCGCGCACCACCGCTAAGTAACTAGCCATTTCACATCGGTTACACTCACCCCGCTTTTGACCTCCTCCTTTTCCGCAGCAACCAATGATCCGGGTCAACAGCATCAATGTAACAGTGTAGGTTCCGTCCCTCTCTTCGCCCCGACCCGGGCTCGAACCAGGGACCCTTGCACACATCAACAACTGACACCCACGAAACTGTAACTGTATTTGCTGGTCCCAGAGGAGGTTATTTTCCCTCAGTAACTGTATTTGCTGGTCCCAGAGGAGGTTATTTTCCTTCAGTAACTGTATTTGCTGGTCCCAGAGGAGGTTATTTTCCCTCAGTAACTGTATTTGCTGGTCCCAGAGGATGTTATTTTCCCTCAGTAACTGTATTTGCTGGTCCCAGAGGAGGTTATTTTCCTTCAGTAACTGTATTTGCTGGTCCAAGAGGATGTTATTTTCCCTCAGTAACTATATTTGCTGGTCTCAGAGGAGGTTATTTTCCCTCAGTAACTGTATTTGTAACAGTAACTGTAACAGTAAATGTAGTTCTGGCCAAACGCACTCTCTTTTTCCCCATGTTCCTCCCATATATCTGCAATGGGGTGATATGTTGTCCACAGTGGAAATAATTACAGATGATTCAACAGTCTGCCTCCCTATATGGGTGGGAGGGGTGGGGAGGTGGAGGGCGGGGAGGGGAGTGAAGGAGGTGGTGGGAGGGGAGGGGGGAAGAGAGGGGAGGAGGTGGGGCAGGTATCAGGAGACATATATTAGTCATGGGATATGTAAGAAAACAGATGGAAAAGATTAAGGCCATTTCCATTATTTTCTTTCCTGTGAAAACAACTTTACTTTTAAAAACTTTTCACAAAATAATGTATGTCAGAAAAAAATGAAAACAGGAAATGCGCAGTTCCGCTGATCTTCTTTTTCAATATACCATCAGCTCTACATGTTTGTCGATCGCAGAAAATTAGCTGTACTTTCTATCTCATATTGAATGCATATTGCCTCCGCTCTGCGCTAACAACAAACTGTCAAAGCTTTTTTTTTCAAATTTCTTCAAAAGCATCCTACTATGCCTCACAAGTGAAATTCAATTCATTATCTACAAAGTTTTGTTGCGTTTGGAAGCTTCACTGCAATTTCATAAATCCCTCAATGCTTTGAGAACTGACTGGGGGAAAACAACAACGTAGCCATCTTTTCCTTTCCATCATAAACATGTCCCTGTGCTTCCTGAATAATCAGCTAAATTGGAAATGAGTTTGTCTATTGTAAAACCCTTTGCTATGTGTGCATCCGTAATAATCAATACCATTGTTAGTGTATTAGGGATGTGGCATCTATGCCGATGGGATTCTGCCTGGATGAAGTGTACAAAAAGGAAAGGAAAGAAGAATAGAGCGATGTTAAAAGGCATCCTAAGAACTCCACTAAATGCACTGATCCAAAGCTGTACAATACTGGAGGGGGAAAAGTGCCAGAGGACTGAGAGAAGAGACAGGGGACGTGACCTAACTGTTTTATGGAGGAGAGCTCCATTTGATACACCATTTACCCTGGAGCGCCCAATGCAAAGTAGGGGGGATTATATGATGTTTCCCCCCATCGCACTACAAAAGGATGGTCGGAAAAAAGTTCAGAGCCGATTTAATATAGACAAAAAAACATGCAAGGATTTTGCTGCTGCAATGGCTTTCAGGAGGCCCTGTGCTGTGCAGAGGATTAGTTCAGAACGAGGACGAACTAGCATTCTCACCAGCCACAAAATGTAGAAAGTTAGTCGTAAATTCCAAAATTATGACAGGGGTATAGGATGACAACAACTTGCCTCCAGTAACTATCCCAGTTTCCCGTATCTCGTTGAGCCTGGGCAATATCTCTCTGAGGTACTTTCCTGACGTACTTTCCATCCATCAGGCCAATCAATGTCATTCTCACTCTGCAAATGGTCTCATAACCCAAGAATTGCATTTTCAAGAGCTTTCTTTCTTTGTCCTGTCAGCATAATTTGTTTAAACGAGCTGAAACCAAAGCCCTCAGTGGAGACCTCAGCGGGCCCTTTCCTCACCAGCCTGTCTGTCTGTCTGTCTGCCACTCGACATGCTAGAAGAGACTGCACTTACAGGAAATAAATAATACATTGACAGAGAAATTAACTGTATGGACTGAGGACTGTTTGCCAAGATGTCCGAGGACCATCTCCCACTTCCTGTCTATTATGTCTGGTCACGTGTCTGTTTTGTCTGTCTGGAGGTCGGAAGTTCAGAACAAGCATCAAATAAAAACATGATGTGCTTATTAATGAAACCCCACTGCTGAAAAAAACAAAATAGATGATGACAAGGAAGAAAAACAGAAGGAGGAGGATAAAAATCAATCTGTGAGTTGGAGATGATGATTGCTCTTGACTGAGTTCAGGGGTTGCCGTGGACACCCACCCACCCACCCAAACAAAGTAATTAGATAGAAAGTATCTTCAGATTGACAGGAGAGGATCACACATGTTATGGCAGACTACACCCACAAACAGAGGTTAAATAGTAAACAAACTGCCAGTCAGGAAACCTTTCTACATGTTATCAGCAAAATAATATTTGTTCTTTATTTTTGCTACTTGAAACTGCCTCCGTGGTATAGCTAGTTACATTACATACATATCAGACACTTCACAATGCCTACAGTCCACACACATATCCGATGCGCACCGCTTCACCACAGTATTTCCATAGTTTCTGTATCACGGCTAGAAAAAAGCAAAGCGTCATTAGTATTGTAATCTGTGGGGAGGTGGTGTCCTCTAATACAGCTCAGAGTTGGTTCCCCTGGGAGGAGGGTTCATTATCCCAGACAACAAGCAGTCTCACACAATCCACAGTCCTGCTAGGTTGATCATGATGTCTCCACCTTTACTAGACCCCTTGGGGCCAAGACAACAAGGCTGAGGATATGTCCAACAAAATGCATGGTGTTACATTACGGGTCCCTTATGGTCTCTCTCGCCCAAAATTAGCAATGAGAGGTGGCTTATCGATGGCTCTATTTCTTGCAACAAAAGGGTTATGGGTTTGATTCCAGCATGGGCCACATAATAATATGGATATATATGTGTTAACTGAAAGTTAGTTTGGATAAAAGTGCCTGCTAATTTACCTTTTACACCAGCAGAGGCGAAGGCAAATGTTTAATTGAGCGAGGACCAGATTGAATGTAACCTATGTTACTTTTCTTCAATGTTATTGTTGGGTTTGTTTACTTGTACAAGGCCTTAATAAGTATGGCAGTGTTGGGCTACTTGGGAATCTTGTAAAATTCAGGGTAAGAGTTGGGTTACGATATCTTTGAAATAGGAACGTTAGCATCAAACCAAAACATCTACAGCACTCCACCTTTTCAGGCTTTTAAAAGCATAAATTTCAAACACACAGAAATTGAATACAGTTCATTGACAGAAGCAACACAGCTCCATCTGTTACCTGCAAAGCGAGACGACGAGGCTCACAGTAATTCTTCTCATAAAGATAAATCCATCATATAATATCATCTCTTCTATGGTGCTGGAGTAAGTCCCTGGCCTCTGGTTAGCACCTGTTGAACAGCTGGCAGCAAGACAAGTCTGTGGGGCTTCTGGAGTTATGTAAACACAATATTCATCTCACAACAAGTGTTGCCTTTGCCGATTGACATGAAAAGTAATGGATGCTAGCTAGCAGATAAAAATGCAAAGGACTGACTTCTGGGTGACTGCCTGTGCTATATATACTGCTCAAAAAAATAAAGGGAACACTTAAACAACACAATGTAACTCCAAGTCAATCACACTTCTGTGAAATCAAACTGTCAACTTAGGAAGCAACACTGATTGACAATACATTTCACATGCTGTTGTGCAAATGGAATAGACAACAGGTGGAAATTATAGGCAATTAGCAAGACACCCCCAATAAAGGAGTGGTTCTGCAGGTGGAGACCACAGACCACTTCTCAGTTCCTATGCTTCCTGGCTGATGTTTTGGTCAGTTTTGAATGCTGGCGGTGCTTTCACTCTAGTGGTAGCATGAGACGGAGTCTACAACCCACACAAGTGGCTCAGGTAGTGCAGCTCATCCAGGATGGCACATCAATGCGAGCTGTGGCAAGAAGGTTTGCTGTGTCTGTCAGCGTAGTATCCAGAGCATGGAGGCGCTACCAGGAGACAGGCCAGTACATCAGGAGACGTGGAGGAGGCCGTAGGAGGGCAACAACCCAGCAGCAGGACCGCCACCTCCGCCTTTGTGCAAGGAGGAGCAGGAGGAGCACTGCCAGAGCCCTGCAAAATGACCTCCAGCAGGCCACAAATGTGCATGTGTCTGCTCAAACGGTCAGAAACAGACTCCATGAGGGTGGTATGGGGGCCCGACGTCCACAGGTGGGGGTTGTGCTTACAGCCCAACACCGTGCAGGACGTTTGGCATTTGCCAGAGAGCACCAAGATTGGCAAATTCGCCACTGGCGCCCTGTGCTCTTCACAGATGAAAGCAGGTTCACACTGAGCACGTGACAGATGTGACAGAGTCCGGAGATGCCGTGGAGAACGTTCTGCTGCCTGCAACATCCTCCAGCATAACCGGTTTGGCGGTGGGTCAGTCATGGTGTGGGGTGGAATTTCTTTGGGGGGCCGCACAGCCCTCCATGTGCTCGCCAGAGGTAGCCTGACTGCCATTAGGTACCAAGATGAGATCCTCAGACCCCTTGTGAGACCATATGCTGGTGCGGTTGGCCCTGGGTTCCTCCTAATGCAAGACAATGCTTGACCTCATGTGGCTGGAGTGTGTCAGCAGTTCCTGCAAGAGGAAGGCATTGATGCTATGGACTGGCCCGCCCGTTCCCCAGACCTGATTCCAATTGAGCACATCTGGGACATCATGTCTCGCTCCATCCACCAACGCCACGTTGCACCACAGACTGTCCAGGAGTTGGCGGATGCTTTAGTCCAGGTCTGGGGGGGAGATCCCTCAGGAGACCATCCCCCACCTCATCAGGAGCATGCCCAGGCGTTGTAGGGAGGTCATACAGGCACGTGGAGGCCACACACACTACTGAGCCTCATTTTGACTTGTTTTAAGGACATTACATCAAAGTTGGATCAGCCTGTAGTGTGGTTTTCCACTTTAATTTTGAGTGTGACTCCAAATCCAGACCTCCATGGGTTGATAAATTGGATTTCCATTGATTATTTTTGTGTGATTTCGTTGTCAGCACATTCAACTATGTAAACAAAAAAGTATTTAATAAGATTATTTCATTCATTCAGATCTAGGATGTGTTATTTTAGTGTTCCCTTTATTTTTTTGAGCAGTGTACATTCGTGGCCAAAGGTTTTGAGAATGACACAAATATACATTTTCACAAAGTCTGCTGCTTCAGTGTCTTTAGATATTGTTGTCAGATGCTACTATGGAATACTGAAGTATAATTACAAGCATTTCATGAGTGTCAAAGGCTTTTATTGACAATTATATGAAGTTGATGCAAAGAGTCAATATTTGCAGTGTTGACCCTTCTTTTTCAAGACCTCTGCAATCCGCCCTGGCATGCTGTCAATTAACTTCTGGGCCACATCCTGACTGATGGCAGCCCATTCTTGCACAATCAATGCTTGGAGTTTGTCAGAATTTGTGGGTTGTTGTTTGTCCACCCGCCTCTTGAGGATTGACCACAAGTTCTCAATGGGATTAAGTTCTGGGAGTTTCCTGGCCATGGACCCAAAATATCGATGTTTTGTTCCCCGAGCCACTTAGTTATCACGTTTGCCTTATGGCAAGGTGCTTCATCATGCTGGAAAAGGCATTGTTCGTCACCAAACTGTTCCTGGATGGTTGGGAGAAGTTGCTCTCTGAGGATGTGTTGGTACCATTCTTTATTCATGGCTCTGTTCTTAGGCAAAATTGTGAGTGAGCCCACTCCCTTGGCTGAGAAGCAACCCCACACATGAATGGTCTCAGGATGCTTTACTGTTGGCATGACACAAGACTGATGGTAG
The DNA here is from genome assembly GCF_901001165.1 of Salmo trutta. NCBI lineage: Eukaryota > Metazoa > Chordata > Actinopteri > Salmoniformes > Salmonidae > Salmo > Salmo trutta. The sequence goes on along the minus strand of NC_042973.1, from coordinate 12,708,330 downwards.
CGCTCACCTTGTCTTCTCCGGACAAGCTTTTTTCCAGATGCCCCAAACAATCTGAAAGGGGATTCATCAGAGAAAATGATTTTACCCCAGTCCTCAGCAGTCCAATCCCTGTATCTTTTGCAGAATATCAGTCTGTCCCTGATGTTTTTCCTGGAGAGAAGTGGCTTCTTTGCTGCCCTTCTTGACTCCAGGCCATCCTCCAAAAGTATTCGCCTCACTGTGCGTGCAGATGCACTCACACCTGCCTGCTGCCATTCCCGAGCAAGCTCTGTACTGGTGGTGCCCCGATCCCGCAGCTGAATCAACTTTAGGAGACGGTCCTGGCGCTTGCTGGACTTTCTTGGGCGCCCTGAAGCCTTCTTCACAACAATTGAACCGCTCTCCTCAAAGTTCGTGATGATCCGATAAATGGTTGATTTAGGTGCAATCTTACTGGCAGCAATATCCTTGCCTGTGAAGCCCTTTTTGTGCAAAGCAATGATGACGGCACGTGTTTCCTTGCAGGTAACCATGATTGACAGAGGAAGAACAAGTCTGAAGCTTCGGGTCTGTTATTCGAACTCAATCAGCATGACAGAGTGATCTCCAGCCTTGTCCTCATCAACACTCACACCTGTGTTAACGAGAGAATCACTGACATGATGTCAGCTGGTCCTTTTGTGGTTGGGCTGAAATGCAGTGGAAATGTTTTTGGGGGATTCAGTTAATTTGCATGGCAAATAGGGACTTTGCAATTAATTGCAATTCATCTGATCACACTTCATAACATTCTGGAGTATATGTTAATTGCCTTCATACAAACTGAGGCAGCAGACTTTGTGAAAATTAATATTTGTGTCATTCTCAAAACCTTTGGCCACGACTGTACAGTATCTGACACTCGTCTGAAAAAAAACCCAGTCCAGTTGTACATGTGTGCGGCTGTACGCTCAGCCCCTGACGTCATGATTGGTAACTTATGAACATTACCAGGATCGTAAAGGGAAAGGGCAGTCTGTCAGACTCCACCCAACATGACTGACTGCTCCGAACAGTTGGGCCCTGGCGTCTTACGTGACTTCGATTCTCTCCCACTTAAATAAGCTCTTTCCATACCAGCGAGAGAGCCAGGCGGTCACATAAATAACATAAATGGAGGGAAAGAGTCAGATGACAGCATAAGAAAATATCTGTCATCTTCCCCGACATATCGGATGGATAGAGTGGCACCGATGCTCTGGGAAAGGACGAAGAAAGAGAGGAGAGCAGAGTGTGTTCAGTGTGTGGGGGGGTAGTGTACTGCCCGGGCTCCCAAGGTCTAGCGTGCTGAAGCGTTAAGTCCCGGCCTGTGTGTCTGTAGCTGCGGCAGCTCGCACTGCCATACCGGGACATTATTAATATTCCGCATCGGCATTGATAGCCCGTCTTTATTAGGTCCTAATGAAGATAAAAATGTGTTGTGTAATTTTTATGCGGAAACTATATAAATGCAAATGCTCCCAGGGACTGTTTTGCCCTACTCTCTCTCTCTCTCTTCCTAAACAGCGGGACGGGAGGCTTTCGTCAAGGCTGCCTGTCGCTAGGAGATTTGTAAACAATTTAAAGGACCAAATATATTTTTTGCCCCTCTTTCCATTTTCTTTTTTGTAATGATTTAACTGTATTATACTAGACACCCATGGTTTAGCGGGATACTCCAGATAGGAAGTGGATGTTTGTAATATCAGCGTTTATATACAGATACCATCGAAATAATACACAGACACTTATCTGAAACCAGATTTATTTGGCTGTTGTAATAGGACTAGGCTCAAAGGCTAGAATCACTGTCGGATTTGTATTTGGCGAAACGTGCAATGTTTTTACATGGGCAGCAGAACACAATCGTAAGAGTACCAATGCTACACTCAAATGTCACGGTAGACTAGGTACTGTGTCATCATAGATGACCATGACTGTATAACTCATCTCCTTTTGATGTTCTTTGAATGAGAGAGGCTTGCTCTGGATACAACAATATTTCATAATCATCCAGTGTGGGTCCTCAAATGAGTCTGGGATGTCAAAACATGCCTTTCTTGGCCTTCAACAGGCAATGTAATTGAGTCTCATTATTATTTATTTTTATCACGTTTGTATTGTTGATTGATTGTGATCCTGAAAGGTCTCCAACTCAGTCGATGTCATGGGGTACATGAACTACCGTGGTTGAAAAAAGGTAATTCATCAACTTTTTTTTCCAACCATATACAACCACGCTTCATGTACCTGACGTTGACTGATTACAGTACATTCCCCCTCTCCGTTTGATGCCTCTGAGGCTAAGCCTATACAAGGCTTCACGTTCACCTTACATACGGAGATGTGTGTCGTGTCATCGAATGAAGATGAAGTATGAGCTGTGAGGGAGGTAGTAGTAGCCTGGGTTCAAATACTTTTTCAAATCTTTCAAATCCTCTCAGTGTTTTTTCTAGCCTGCCTGGAGTGCCAGGTGTGTAAGGTGTTGCTGCTTTTGGTATTATTATTATTGTCCCTTAAGCCAGGCAAGCTCAATCAAGTAGTTGAAATGATTTCAAATAATATTTGAACCCAGGTCTGTGGCATACTGACCAACCCCTTCGGTGGCAGCAGGTACTCACAATTCATTCCTAATGGGGCCTGTGCTCCTGTTCTCCAGCGAGTCTCAGGTGTTTCATTTTGTTTTACCACAACTTCTCTATTTATTCTGCTCCCGTAATTGGAACAAGGATTTTCTCGCTTTTGGTTGCTCATTATTCACCAGACAACAAGCCTAAATCCATGGAAATAAAACATGAAACACTTGTGGTCTTTAATTAGCTTTCGCTACAGTAAGTGACAGAAAATAACCAGTGGGGGTCTACATGAGTCAGTAGATAGAAGCAAAAATATATAAACGCAACATGTAAAGTCTTGGTCCCATGTTTCATGAGTTGAAATAAAAAGATCCCAGAAAATGTTTATATGCACAAAAAGCTTATTTCTTTCAAAATGTGTGCACAATTTTTTCACATCCCTGTTAGTGAGCATTTCTCCTTTGCCAAGATAATCCATCCACCTGACAGGTGTGGCATATCAAGAAGCTGATTAAACAGCATGATCATTACACAGGTGTGCCTTGTGCTGAGGACAATTAAAGGCCACTCTAAAATGTGCTGTTTTATCACACAACACAATGTCACAGATGTCTCAAGTTTTGAGGGAGCGTGCAATTGGCATGCTGACTGCATGCCTCCAATGTCGTTTTAGAGAATTTGGCAATACCTCCAACACTTCACAACTGTAGCCCACGTGTAACCACACCAGCCCAGGACCTCCACATCCAGCTTCTTCACCCGCAGGATGGTCTGAGACCAGCCACCCGGACAGCTGTGGAGTATTTCTGTCTGTAATAAAGCCCTTTTGTTGGAAAAAACTCATTCTGATTGGCTGGGCCTGGCTCCCCAGTGGGTGGGCCTGGATCCCAAGTGGGTGAGTCTATGCACTCCTAGGCCCACCCATGGTTGCGCCACTGCCCAGTCATGTGAAATCCAAAGATTAGGGCCTAATTAATTTATTTCAATTGACTGATTTCATAATATGAACTGTAACTCGTTTAAAATTCTTGCATGTTGTGTTTATATATTTGTTCAGTATAGAATTCATAAAGCCTGATGTAATTTCGTTGTATGACTCAAGGGGATAATCAACAAAGCATGCCGTGGCACTCTGGCATTCAGGGTCATTGTTGCTGCGTGTCTAAACAAACCCACTTTGCCCTTTCATTTTTCACCCCTCAGAACTTTGAACATGGTCAGTGTAGAAGACTTGATCTTTCATGGGAGCTCCGAATTTACATACGTTACAGTAAGCCTATGAGCTTCAACTTAATCACTGTATTTAAAGTTAATATCTTCTTCAGATTTAAATGTTTACTTATTTCAATGATCTGATATGTTATTTTTAATATCTACATGCTTGGCCCATGTTATGCCTTGCTCCTAAAGTAAAACGGACAAATCCATGATGAGCTTTCAGTCATTCAGTCAATGCCCCAAGAGGCCTGAAAGCCGCAATGCAAAATTTAGTCTGCTACACCACTTAACCTCTACACAATAGAATGACTTGTCTTTGAAATGTTGTGATAATTGATGACATAATTGCCCTATTGTGTGTTACATGGAAAACAAATGCTAGCTAATTTTGTTCCAGTTCCTTGTTCAGTCAGAAATGTGTGTCATGTGGAGGAAGAATATGCCTTCTGGTTGGCTGGTTGACACAAAGGAAGTGCTGCTGTGGTGTCAGGTTGTATTACCTTTATTTTGAGGGCAGTCACTGTAAAATCAACAATTAATCAAAATATGTCTGCAACCAAGCGTTTCATTTCGTTTTTGACCTTGATCACCTGTAGGACAAGAGAGGTACGTTATGCTCTTCTTCTGAGACACACACACACACACACACACACACACACACACACACACACACACACACACACACACACACACACACACACACACACACACACACACACACAGATTATTATGGACCTCATCATGTTTTCCTTGTTGCTTGTCCTTTCTGTTTTGTTCCTAGATGGCTCATCTTGGAGGAAAGCTATAATCTGGTCCTGAAATCTAGGAGTAACTTTTGTCTCACACGAGAATATGATATGCACAAGTACTGCAATTAGGCACAAATAGGCAACTCAAGTTTTTCTATCCCAAAACATACTACACGCAACATGACAACATGTCCAAAAAAGTGACATTAACTTCTAGACTATTGTTATGTATGCAGTGCTTAGCTGAGGGTTAGGAATAGCTTCTAAATGTGTTATGAATTCCTTGGGTAGAATTCTTCTTCTAATAAAACTTTTGACTAATAAATATAAACTTTTGACAAAATACAGTTTCACCTAAATTATCTCATGGTGGGTTTGTGTAACATATTTTAGATGTCAAAGTAAATATTTCCAAGGTGACTTGGAATTTAGACTTTATAAAACTAGCTGATTTGGGAGAAAAAAATGAAACTGTTTGATTGTCCTGTGTGGCTCTTGGCTCAGATGGTAGAGCATGGCATTTGCAATGCCAGGATGGTGGGTTCATTTCCCATGGGGGACCAGTATGCACATTTATGCACTCACTACTGTGTCTCTTAACATCTGCTAAATGATTCTAAATTGTATTTTAATTCGGAATATTATTCAAATATCTCTATGACAGGTATGTTGCAAAAGGCGTTTCTATGACTTTGGGGGGAAAAAATATCCTTGTGGATGAAACATTTACAATTTAGTCCTGAAAAGATAGTCTTACAAAATGTTGGAATTCAGCAAAAATACTCACTGTCCCTAACCAACACAGGCAGGTAGCCTACAGAGACACATTACTGTCACAAGCTACATTTAGGAGAAAATAGCCATGACACTATTGTCTGGGCCCAGAGAAATAGATCTGTATAGCCATGATGACCCAGTGTTAGCAGGCTGCCTGTGCACTTAAAAGGCCTACCCCCTTATTTCCAAAGCTGGCAAAAGATCGCAGATGCGCTATGTTATGTCAAATTAACTGGCGCAATTTCAGGTATTTACAGCGGTCTGGAAAATGCAGTCATTTGATTCAGCAAATCCCGAGCAGATGGATAATTGCACTAGATAGTTCCAGTAAACCCTGTGAGAGTTGAATCGAGAGTGCGCCTCCATAACACATTGGAGTCAATTAGAGGTATCAATATTTTTCAGGCCGCCTTTATGAAGCCTTACAATCCCGTTAAGTATAACATATTGGTAAGTGAGGGAAGGAGAGTGTGGTGTGGAGATAATGGGGAACATGCCCAGCCTTCCCTCTCTCGTTGTGGAACACTTTTGTAGGCTCGTCGTAGCCTACAAAATCGAAATCAGCTGTCAAACTGCGGGCGGGAGAAATTATCCAAAAATGTTTTCAGAAACACATGTGTTTGGAGGGTTCATTTGGATGTTCAGTATGTCTGAATATTTGATACATATTGTAGGGGTATGTGTTTCAATTCATTTTCGTATTGACTTCAGGATCATGGTCGCATATTTTTATTTATTTAGGCTATATATATATTTACAAAGGAAGGACTATTATTATTATTTTTAGACTGTGTTTAAGTTGTTGATGATCAGATGTTTTGTTGCAAAAGTCAGAGAGAATGGCTTTGAAGGATTTCAACATTATGAATGTTGTTATAGGACCTATACATAAACATGATAAGACTCGCTCTCTACACACGTACACATGGATTGTGTGTTGTAGATATGTGGTAGAAGAGTAGTGGTCTGAGGGAACACACTTAAAGGTTATCAAATGTAATGTCATGTAATATGTTTTATTGTATATACCAGCTTTAATATTACTGGGCCCCAGGAAGAGTAGCTGCTGCCTTGGCAACAGCTAATGGGGATCCTAAATAAACACATATAATACAAATATCTCAAATCCAAATCAAATTTTATTGTTAACTTAAACATATTTTGCAGATTTTATCACCGGTGCAGCAAAATGATTGTGTTTCTAGCTCCAACAGTGCAGTAATACCTAACAATACAAAACAATACACACAAATCCATAAAGAAAAAGAAAGGAATTAAGAAATATCAAAATGAACACTGTAAATACATATGTACTGTATATGATAGTGCTTATAGACATTATGGACAGTATATGAATAGTATGTATGAATGTAAATACATATGTACTGTATATGATAGTGCTTATAGACATTATGGACAGTATATGAATAGTATGTATGAATGTAAATACATATGTACTGTATATGATAGTGCTTATAGACATTATGGACAGTATATGAATAGTATGTATGAATGTAAATACATATGTACTGTATATGATAGTGCTTATAGACATTATGGACAGTATATGAATAGAAAAGAGTAATGGATGTTAAGTGATGGAATGGCTTGTCCATAAACAAATAACTCATGGTACAGGGTTTAACATTTTAAACAATAATGTTGCCAATTAAATAAATAAATGTTATGTCTTGGTACTGATCTTCTAGCAAAACATGAGACCGGGTGCCTTTTCAGACGGTCAACAATGAAACGTTCTCTTGGTATTTGCTGGCATCTAGTGGCCATGGTTGATTTCGACTGACTGGGTTAGTTAAATCTCCTTTCTCACTCGAGGGAGTTTAAATCCAATCATTTAACCTGGGATATTGTCACTCTTGATAAAGATGTGCAAAAGGGACTGTATAACATACATTATTAAAATACTTTGCTATATTGTATGCTCCAAAAAAATGGGAAATTATATTATTTAATACTAATACAATTGCTCAGTGAAATACATTTTGTCGAACAAAGGGTTTATGCACGTTACTAGTTAAATCGAAAGTAAAAGAACCGGAGGACGCGTCTGCAGTTTGCGTCAGAGAAAGTGTTTCTGGGTGTTGGTCTAAGACAGGGATCTACTAGATGTTTTGTTGTTGAGCGAATGGTCGGGGGGCCGGAACATAATTACAAATCATTTGTAGACTGCAAATTGACCACGAGAAGCCCAAACAGATAAAATGTTTGACTAAAACATAATTATTTCAAACCTTGTTTGCATTTGTATAAGACCACGTGTCTCTCTATTATGCATGGCAATACTTGGGAACAGATCTCTTAAATTAAAATCACTTGGAGCTGATTTCCTGGTGTTTTTACGGTCTTTTATGTCCAACAATGTAAAGAAAAAAAAGTACGTTTTTTTTTTAAATTATTATTATTATTTTTTGCTTAGAAAACTTGGGGGGGGGGGGGGCAAATAAAACCAGCTGCGAGACAAATTCCTACCGTGGGTAGCCAGTTGGGGAACCCTGGTCTAAGGCTGGGGTTTATTATATTGATATTTGATGTAAAAAAGTGTATAATGGTTAGAATTATGCTTTAATACTGTGATGATAGATCAAAATAGTGATTCAATATTTTAGACTGATCATCAGAGCAACTGTTGGAGAAAATGTCTTGGTGTTCACATGTTAGGTCTGAAGTTTGGGCTCTGTAGGCCTATTTAGGGATTGTAAAATTCTAAGATGTAAATAATACATTGTTTTAGCAAGATACCAAACACACAGAATGTGACCATTTCTTTCTCGGTAACTTCTTGATTGTGACCAAATAAAACTTGCTTACCTATTCAACCAGTCAAAGCCAAAACCACTTGAACATGTTCCTGTATAATGAAGAATGTGTTTCACCTTGTTTAACTACCAAGTCAGAGCGAGAGACAAAATATGAGTAACACGGTTTGTTATTCTGAAGAAAAGGATTATTGTCAGTGCTGAATGGATGATGAACAATAAAAGTCTAATTGTTTATGGTTCTTGTTCATAATTGACTATTGTTCAGTTGTGAAGTATTGACAATTAATCTTTGTTATCTGTATCTAAGGAACTTTTGCTGAGGGTTGACTAATGAGTCTCTCTGGGGAGAGAGATTAGTGGGAAGTGGCCTCTGCATTGACTATCTGGGGAGAGAGAGAAGAAGACCACTGCCTCTGCAATGACTCTGTCTTGGGAGGGAGAGAGGAGGAGACCCCCGGCCTCTAAAATGAGCCTCCTTCAAGGCATTAGTTCTAAGAGGTACTGAATGAATTCTGAAGTTCTACATACATATGATCATATCATGGACTGTCAGTCCTTTACCTCCATATCTCCATATGCACTTTTTGTTTGTTTATTAATTTATTTGAATACACTTTATAGCAAAAAACATTTGGCTAAAGAACAAATTAAGGAGTGTGCTTTCAAAGACTGAAAAATGGAACCCCTCTCAACTGCATAGACAGTGCTCTAGATGCTAGGGCTGACAGTCCATGACATCCACATGATGCTTTTTAAGATATATTTTCAAGCTAAACATTGTTTGTTTATATTGTTGTTATTTGTAAACAATTAAGTAATAACATCTTGGCTGGGATTCAACACAAGACGGGTTATAGTGTGGCCACATGAAAGGTAAGCTAATGTTTCAATGTTTTTATCTCCAGAGTCAGACAGAGGAAGGGAGCAGAATCACCTACACCCAGCCTGTTATCAACGAAGAGTGACAACTTAATGTTTCAACCACCTGAATTCAGCAGGGAACCTCTGAGCTATGAGAAAATATATGAAAGATATAAGTCCAGGCTGCAGCAAGAGGATGACAAATAGTTGCAGCTGAAATATCTATTTATATTTTCAAAACTCAAGTCATATGAAGGGAAATTAATGTTTTTAGGTTGTTATCTCCGGAGTCAGAAAGAGAAACGGAGCTGAATCACTTACACCCAGCCTGTTATCAATGAAGAGTGACAACCACCTGAATTCAGCCTGGACCAAAAGTATGTGGACACCTGATAGTCGAACATCTCATTCCAAAAGTTGATCCCGCTTTAGCTACTATAACAGCCTCCACTCTTATGGGAAGGCTTTCCACTAGATGTTGGAACATTGCTGCAGGGACTTGCTTCCCTTCAGCCACAAGCGCATTAAGGTCGGACACTGATGTTGGGTGATTAGGCCTGGCTTGCAGTCTGTGTTCCAATTCATCCCAAAGGTGTTTGATGGGGTTGAGGTCAGGGCTCTGTGCAGGTCAGTCAAGTTCTTCCGCACCGATCTCGACAAACCATTTCTGTATCGACCTCGCTTTGTGCACGGGGGCGTTGTCATGCTGAAACAGAAAGGGGCCTTCCCCAAACTGGTGCCACAAAGTTGGAAGTACAGTATATTCTAGAATGTCATTGTATGTTGGCACATGGGATTCTTCCGATGGCATTGAGGAGTACACCACATCAATCATTGGCTTCATCAATAAGTGCATCAATGACGTCGTCCCCACAGTGACCGTACGTACATACCCCAACCAGAAGCCATGGATTACAGGGAACAAACGCACTGAGCTAAAGGGTAGAGCTGCCGCTTTCAAGGAACGGGACTCCAAACCGGAAGCTTATAAGAAATCCCGCTATGCCCTCTGACGGAACCATCAAACAGGCAGGGGCTGTTTTTCATGTTTGATGGTTCATCAGAGGGCATAGCGGGATTTCTTATATGATTGTGGACTACAGGAAAAAGAGCACCGAGCACACCCCCATTCTCATCGACGGGGCTGCAGTTGAGCAGGTTGAGAGCTTCAAGTTCCTTGGTGTCCACATCACCAACAAACTAACATGTTCCAAGCACAACAAGATAGTCATGAAGAGAGCATGACAAAACCTATTCCCCCTCAGGAGACTGAAAAGATTTGGCATGGGACCTCAGATCCTCAAAAGGTTCTACAGCTGCACCATCGAGAGCATCCTGACTGGTTGCATTACTGCCTGGTATGGCAACTGCTCGGCCTCCGACCGCAAGGCACTACAGAGGGTAGTGCAAACAGCCAAGTACATCACTGGGACCAAGCTTCCTGCCATCCATCCAGGACCTCTAAAGCAGGCGGTGTCAGAGAAAGGCCCTAAAAATTGTCAAAGACTCCAGCCACTCCAGTCATAGACTTTCTCTCTGCTACCGCACAGCAAGCGGTACTGGAGTGCCAAGTCTAGGTCCAAGAGGCTTCTAAACCACTTCTACCCCCGAACCATAAGACTCCTGAACACCTAATCAAATGGCTACCCAGACTATTTGCACCCCCCCCCCACTCCCACCCTCTTTTACACCACTGCTACTCTCTGTTGTTATCATCTATGCATAGTCACTTTAATAACTCTACCTACATGTACATACTACCTCAACTAAGCGGTGCCCCCGCACATTGACTCTGTACCGGTACCCCCCTGTATATAGTCTCGCTATTGTTATTTTACTGCTGCTCTTTAATTATTTGTTACTTTTATTTCTTACTCTTATCCATATTTTTTTACTGCGTTGTTGGTTAGGGGCTCCTAAGTAAGCATTTCACTGTAAGGTCTACACCTGTTGTATTCGGCGCATGTTACTAATACAATTTGATTTGATTTATGCATTCGGGCAGAAAGTGTTCTCCTGGCACCACCAAACCCAGATTCGTCCGTCGGATTGCCCAATGGTGAAGCGTGATTTATCACTCCAGAGAACGTATTTCCACTGCTCCAGAGTCCAATGACGGTGAGATTTACACCACTCCAGCGGTCATTTGGCATTGCGCATGGTGATCTTAGGCTTGTGTGCGGCTGCTCAGCAATGGAAACCCATTTCATGAAGTTCCCGACTAACAGTTCTTGTGCTGACGTTGCTTCCAGAGGCCGTTTGGAACTCGGTAGTGAGTGTTGCAACCGAGGACAGACGATTTTTACGCATTATGCGCTTCAGCACTCGGCGGTCCCATTCTGTGAGCTTGTGTGGCCTACCACTTCGTGGCTGAGCCGTTGTTGCTCCTAGAAGTTTCCACTTCACAATAACATCACTTACAGTTGACCGGGGCAGCTCTAGCAGGGCAGAAATTTGACAAAATGACATTCAAAGGGGCACCTATGACAGTGCCACATTGAAAGTCACTGAGCTGTTCAGTACGGGCAATTCTACTGCCAATGTTTGTCTATGGAGATTGCATGGCTGTGTGATTAATTTTATACACCTGTCAGCAACGGGTGTAGCTGAAATAGCCGAATCCACTAATTTGAAGGGGTGTCCACATCCTTTTGGCCATGTAGTGTTGTTGAAGCTGAAATATCTATATTCTCAAAACTAAAGTCACATGAATGCAATGTTTCTATATTTTTCTCTTCCCATAGTCAGAAAGAGGAAGGGAGCCGAATCACCTAACCCAGCCTGTTATCAATGAAGATTGACAAGTCAATGTTTCAACCACCTGAATTCAGCAGGGAACCTCTGAGAGGTTTGAGATGATGATGGAGAGTTTTGGTAATGAGTGTGCTTTAGACCCTCTGGACATAAAAGGTAAGACTGCGTGTTTTGAAACAGGGAGACCCACTTCTCTGGGAAAGAAATACCAACAAATATTTGCTTACAATTGGCTCATTCATCCCCCTCCTATCCCCTGAAACTATTCCCCAGGTCGTTGCTGTAAATGAGAATGTGTTCTCAGTCAACTTACCTGGTAAAATAACGGTAAAATAAAATACAAATAAATACAAATTGGAAGCCAAACTCTCTATGAAAGGACATCTACACAGAGCTCTACATCACAGAAAGTGGAGGGGTTGATAATGAACATGAGGTGAGACTGATAGAGATGGCATCCAAGATACTCACAACACAAGAGTTAACAATCAAATGCAATGACATCTTCAAGCCTTTCCCTGCACAACAGAAATGTGTTTACAAAAGGAATTGCTGGCATTGGAAAAACAGTCTCTGTGCAGAAGTTAATCCTTGACTGAGCAGAGGGAAAGGCCAATCAGGATGTTCATTTCATGTTTCCTCTTCTTTTCCGTGATCTTAATCTGAAAACGGGAAAATATAGTCTGATGCAATTGCTGTCCTTCTACTTCCCAGAGCTGAAAGAGATTGAAAGAATTGAGTCAAAATAAATCATTTTTGATGGTCTGGATGAGTGTCGCCTTCCTCTAGATTTCCAGAACAACAAGGACCTGTCTGACATCACAGTGCCAACTTCAGTGGATGTGCTGCTGACAAACCTCATTAAGGGGAGTTTGCTTCACCCAGCTCTCCTCTGGATTACCTCCAGACCTGCAGCAGCCAAGCAGATGTCTTCTAAGTCTGTTGTCCAGGTGACAGAGGTATGAGGGTTCAATGACCCACAGAAGGAGGAGTACTTCAGGAAGAATCTAGCCACTGAAATAATCACACACATAAAGACATCAAGAAGCCTAAACATAATGTGCTACATACCAGGCTTCTGTTGGATATCAGCCACTGTGTTTGAGGTTATGCTGAAAGAAGCAGAGAGGGATGAAATCCCCAAAACGCTGACCCGGATGTACTCACACTTCCTGCTCATTCTAACCAGTAGGAAGAACAACAAGTACAACAAAGCCACAAAGACAAAATTATCCTGAAACTAGCAAAGCTGTCTTTCCAACAGCTGGCTAACCTGAGGGTGTTAATGTACATAGTCTGGGTGGCCATTTTATTAATTGTTCAGCAGTCTTATGGCTTAGAGGTAGAAGCAGTTAAGGAGCATTTTGGTCCTAGACTTGGCGCTCTGTTACCGCTTTCCGTGCAGTAGCAGAGAGAACAGTCAATTACTTGGGTAACTGGAGTTTTCGACAATTTTATGGGCTTTCCTGTGACACCGCCTAGTATATAGGTCCTGGATGGCAGGAAGTTTGGCCCCAGTGATGAACTGGGCCGTATGCACTACCATTTGTAGCGCCTTACGGTCAGATGCCGAACAGTTGACATACCAGGCGGTGATGCAGCCGGTCAGGATGCTCTTGATGGTGCAGCTGTAGAACTTTTTGAGGATATGGGGACCCATGACAAATCTTTTCAGTCTCCTGAGGTGGAAAATGTTTTTTCGTGCCCTCTTCATGACTGTCTTGGTGTGTTTGGACCATTATAGTTCGTTGGTGATGTGGACACCAAGGAACTTGAAACTCTCGACCCGCTCCACTACAGCCCCGTCGATGTTAATGGGGGCCTGTTCGGCCCACATTTTCCTGTAGTCCACAATCAGCTCCTTTGTCTTGCTCACATTGAGGGAGAGGTTGTTGTCCTGGCACCACACTGACAGTTCTCTGACCACCTCTCTATAGGCTGTCTCATCATTGTCTGTGATCAGGCCTACCACTGTTGTGTCGTCAGCCAACTTAATGATGGTGTTGGAGTCGTGTTTGGCCACGCAGTTGTGGGTGAACAGGGAGTACACAAGAGGATCAGCGTGGCAGACGTGTTGTTGCCTACCCTTACCACGTGGGGGTGGTCCGTCAGGAAGTCCAGGATCCAGTTGTAGAAAGAGGTGTTCAGTCCCAGGGTCCTTAGCTTAGTGATGAGCTTTGTGGGCACTATGGTGTTGAACGTTGAGCTGTAGTCAATGAACAGCATTCTCACATAGGTCCTTTTGTCCAGGTGGGAAAAGGCAGTGTGGAGTGCGATTGAGATTGCGTCATCTGTGGATCTGTTTATGCAAATTGGAGTGGGTCTAGGATATCTGGGAGGATGCTGTTGATGTGAGCCATGACCAGCATTTCAAAGCACTTCATGGCTACCGACGTGAGTGCTACAGGGCAGTAATCATTTAGGCAGGTTACCTTCACTTCCTTAGGCACAGGGACTATGGTGGTCTGCTTGAAACATGCAGGTATTACAGACTCGGTCAGGGAGAGGTTGAAAATGTCAGGGAAGACACTTGCCAGTTGGTCCGTGCATGCTTTGAGTACACGTCCTGGTAATCCGTCTGGCCCAGCGGCTTTGTGAATATTGACCTGTTTAAAGGTGTTGCTCACATTGCTACCGAGAGCGTTATCACACAGTCGTCCGGAACAGCTGGTGCTGTCATGCATGCTTCAGTGTTGCTTGCCTGGAAGCGAGCATAAAGCTGGTCGGTAAGCTCGCGTCTAGGCAGCTCACGGCTGGGTTTTCCTTTGTAGTCTGTAATAGTTTTCAAGCCCTGCCACATCCGACGAGCATTAGAGCCGGTGTAGTAGGATTCAATCTTAATCCTGTATTGACGCTTTGCCTGTTTGATGGTTCGACTAAGGGCATAGCGGGATTTCTTATAAGCATCTGGATTAGTTTCCCACTCCTTGAAAGCGGCAGCTCTAACCTTTAGCTTGATGCAGATGTTGCCTGTAATCCATGGCTTCTGGTTGGGATATGTGCGCACGGTCACTGTGGGGACGACGTCGTCGATGCACTTATTGACGAAGCCAGTGACTGAGGTCTATACTCCTCAATGCCATTGGATGAATCCCAGAACATATTCCAGTCTGTGCTAGCAAAACAGTCCTGTAGCGTAGCATCCGCATCATCTGACCACTTCCGTATTGAGTGAGTCACTGGAACTTCCTGCTTTAGTTTTTGCTTGTAAGCAGGAATCAGGAGGATAGAACCATGGTCAGATTTTCCAAATGGAGGGCGAAGGAGAGCTTTGTATGCGTCTCTGTGTGTCACGACTTCCGCCAAAGTTGGTTCCTCTCCTTGTTCGGGCGGCGTTCGGCGGTCGGCGTCGCCGGTCTTCTAGCCATCATCGATCCACTTTTATTTTCCATTTGTTTTGTCTTGTCTTCCCACACACCTGGTTTCAATTCCATCATTACATGTTGTGTATTTAACCCTCTGTTCTCCCCATGTCCTTGTCCGGAATTGTTTATTGTAAGTGCATGTGCACGTTATTCTGGTGTGCGACGGGTTTTGTACCCATTGATTGATTGTTCTGTTTTCCGGTGGTTTTTATTATTGAACTGCGCCGTTGTCAACACAGTTTTTGCTCTCCTGCGCCTGACTTCTCTGCAGCCAGTACGTACCCCTTACACTGTGTGTGGAGTAAAGGTGTTCTAGAGTATTTTTTCTCCTTTGGTTGCACATGTGACATGCTGGTAGAAATTAGTTCAAACAGATTTTAGTTTTTCTGCATCAAAGTCCTCGGCCACTAGAGCGTCGCTTCTGGATGAGCATTTTCTTGTTTGATAAGGCCTTATACAGCTGGTTGAGTGCGGTCTTTAGTGCCAGCATTGGTTTGTGGTGGTAAATTGACGGCTACGAATAATATAGATGAGAACTCTCTTGGTAGATAGATTTTTGGATGTTTCCTGTACTGAAAACCTGTAAGAGAGCATTGTAAGATTTGTTATTGTGTTGATGCATATCCTTATTTTGAATAATGACTATTTTTAAATAATTATTTTGGTTTGAGTATTTAACAATATTTAACTATCTCACTAGACTGGATGACTGTGAACTCATATGGATCCAGTGAGACTCCTTCCTTAGACTCTGGTCTCAGATCTGCAGACACCAAACTCCTCCCTGAGAGAGATGGACCTCATCTACAATGAAGTGGAGGACAGAGGAGGGCATCTGCTCTGTGTTGGACTGACTAGACCATTCTGCAAAATACAAAGATGTGTGAGTGAACTATATGAGCATGAGTATCCACTGTGTGTGTGTGTGTGTGTGTGTGTGTGTGTGTGTGTGTGTGTGTGTGTGTGTGTGTGTGTGTGTGTGTGTGTGTGTGTGTGTGTGTGTGTGTGTGTGTGTGTGTGGCTAATTTTCAAGTTTTCTCTTGACTCCCCATAGTCTAGGTCAGTGTGGTCTGACAAAACAATGCTGTTCAGTTCTGGCCTCCATCCTGCATTCACCCAACTCACAACTGAATCAACTGGAGCTGAGAGACAATGAACTGCAGGACTTAGGAGTGATGCTACTTTCTGCTGGACTGGAGGATCCAAACGGTAAACTACACACACTAAAGTGTGTATGTCTTATGTTCAGCCATGTCCTCTACTTCCCCACCGCCTACGCCAGTGTGGTCTGACAGAGGGTTGAAGTTCAGATCTGGCTTTAGTCCTGCGTTCACCCAACTCACAACTGAAACAGCTGGAGCTGAGAGACAACGATCTGCAGGACTCAAGAGTGGCATTGCTCTGTTCTGGGCTAAAGGGTCCAAACTGTAGACTTCACACACTGGGGTAAGAACAGCCTTTTAAATGATACATTTGGGGTGTATTTTTTGCAGATGGAACCAAAGCTTGTTCGTTGACTTACAGCAGCTCACCCGCCGTAGCTGGTTATAGTGGAAAATGTGGGGACAATTGAACACCCTGTTCGAAAAGCATAAAAATCCCTTTTGTGACATTTTGTTCTCAGAATATTTATATCTATAACTACACTTGGGCCTAAATTCAATGAAATCAAGCATTAACCAGCGAAAGCAGACACCAGCATAGCGGATGTTTTGGCGGTGATGGAGAAGGAACTGCGTTGGAGCCGTCAAATCCCATAAGCTCCCACAGTCTCACTGCCGAATTAAGATGTTCATCCAAATTCTCCAAACGTCAAATTCCTAAGTGTTTTTGACACCCTGAGTTGTCTCCTGATGCTCTGTAATCTTCCATTTCTCCAAACGTCACATTTTGAAGTTGCTCCAAACGTCAAATTTCTAAGTGTTTTTGACACCCTGGGTTGTCTCCTGCTGCTCTGTAATCTTCCATTTCTCCAAACGTCAAATTTCTAAGTTAAGGGTTAAGTTTATGCACTCATTCTGAATGGTTAAAGTAAGGGTTAAGGGTTGGGATAGAGTTAAAACCAAAAATTTAAAAACAGTGTCCACGACTGGGATCGAACACCTTCTGATCCAGAGTCATGTGACTACCAGAGTCTGATCCAGAGTCATGTGACTACCAGAGTCTGATCCAGAGTCATGTGACTACCAGAGTCTGATCCAGAGTCATGTGACCACCAGAGTCTGATCCAGAGTCATGTGACTACCAGAGTCTGATCCAGAGTCATGTGACCACCAGAGTCTGATCCAGAGTCATGTGACTACCAGAGTCATGGGACTACCAGAGTCTGATCCAGAGTCATGTGACTACCAGAGTCATGGGACTACCAGAGTCTGATCCAGAGTCATGTGACTACCAGAGTCATGTGACTACCAGAGTCTGATCCAGAGTCATGTGACTACCAGCGTCTGATCCAGAGTCATGTGACTACCAGAGTCTGATCCAGAGTCATGTGACTACCAGAGTCTGATCCAGAGTCATGTGACTACCAGCGTCTGATCCAGAGTCATGTGACTACCAGAGTCATGTGACTACCAGCGTCTGATCCAGAGTCATGTGACTACCAGCATCTGATCCAGAGTCATGTGACTACCAGAGTCTGATCCAGAGTCATGTGACTACCAGCGTCTGATCCAGAGTCATGTGACTACCAGCGTCTGATCCAGAGTCATGTGACTACCAGCGTCTGATCCAGAGTCATGTGACTACCAGCGTCTGATCCAGAGTCATGTGACTACCAGAGTCTGATCCAGAGTCATGTGACTACCAGCGTCTGATCCAGAGTCATGTGACTACCAGAGTCTGATCCAGAGTCATGTGACTACCAGAGTCTGATCCAGAGTCATGTGACTACCAGCATCTGATCCAGAGTCATGTGATTACTACCATCCCACCCAAGCCTACTCGATGGTAATGCCCCCTCGAGGCAGGTTTTGAAGGGATTTCCGGACGTCCTCAGGACGTCAATCTTGAACGATCTCCCTGGTCAAATCGGTGAGCAGCTGCTCTTGCGATCATTGTGACGAAGCCACACCCACCCCACTCTCATTAGAAGTTCAGAAGAAAAATGTGAAGGCTATTGGCTATAGAAATAATGATGCTCAAATTGAACAATCATTCAACTAAATAATCAGTTTCTATCATCTTAATTTAGTTAATTACATCTCACATTCCAGTGTTCAAATTTGCATGGGATTTCTGTTAATGCGACTCCATGCAAATAATGAAAATGTTACGCTTTTTGTGGATTTGACAGCTCTAAAGCAGTTCCACCTCCGACACCACCAAAACAACCCTGATGTTGGCTAAAACAGATCTGATTGAATAACTCTATGTGCATATAATTCTGTATGTGCATTTACAATGCCTTATAATACACTTATAGTGCCTCATAATACTCACTATAAGATATCATAATGGCTCATACACTACATGACCAAAAGTCAGTGGACACCTGCTCTTCGAACATCTCATTCCAAAATCATGGGCATTAATACGGAGTTGGTCCCCCCTTTTCTGCTACAACAACCTCCAATATTCTAGGTAGGCTTCCTACGAGATGTTGGAACATTTCTGTGGGGACTGTGGCGGATGAATCAGAATTAGTTGGGTAACATAGATAATTAAGATGTTTTATTTGCATAACATGCTTATGTGAGATATTTGTCATATGTGAATGTATCTGTTAAACCATGTGAAGGGATGGCGTGATTAATGGGGAACCAATTACTTGTCTGTGTGTAAGTCACTACCTCCTTTGGCATTGGGGGAAGGTGTATGGCAGTGTCTGGACCATTGTATGTCCCCTCTGATGTTGCACTTATCTTGGGATAGTGTATGACCTAGAGGCTCACTCCCCTCAGTGAGCTTGTCCAGGAGTGGAGTCAAGAGGGGGTTTACTTGAGATGGGAGTATCTAGAGTTGTCAATTGATTTATGCCATTGGATGAGCTAATGGTTCTGTTCTATACCGTACCAGGGAGAGATGGTTCCAGTTTGGAGTAGGAGGACCAGACACTGGTCTCTATACAATGAAAACTGTTGACACAGCAGTTGCTGTCTGCTATGTTTTATAGATATCTTTCATACAAATCTTAACCTTCTGACCATTCTATGTATCTGTGGTTCGTCATGTACGTTAAGAGGGGTGTATCTTGGCTATAAAATATCTTTGTACTTTTGTGTTGACACTTTTCAATGGTTCATTAGAGATAGCGCATCATTGAAAGTCAAAGTGCTTTTGTAAAAGCTCTTAATTATTAAAGATGTAGTTTAAGTATAACTCTGACTGGTACCTCCACTACCAGCCCCACGCATCAGGCTTCCAGTGCGTCAGACCAGGCCCGAGTATCCGGCAACAGTGCCTCGTCCAGAGTATCCGGCAACAGTGCCTCGTCCAGGGTATCCGGCAACAGTGCCTCGTCCAGGGTATCCGGCAACAGTGCCTCGTCCAGGGTATCCGGCAACAGTGCTGGTCCAGGGTATCCGGCAACAGTGCCTCGTCCAGGGTGTCCGCCAACAGTGCCTCGTCCAGGGTGTCCGGCAACAGTGCCTCGTCCAGGGTGTCCGGCAACAGTGCCTCGTCCAGAGTGTCCGGCAACAGTGCCTCGTCCAGAGTATCTGGCAACAGTGCCTCGTCCAGAGTATCCGGCAACAGTGCCTCGTCCAGAGTATCCGGCAACAGTGCCTCGTCCAGAGTATCCGGCAACAGTGCCTCGTCCAGAGTATCCGGCAACAGTGCCTCGTCCAGAGTGTCCAGCAACAGTGCCTCGTCCAGAGTGTCCGGAGCCAGGGGAGACGGTCCACTGTCCGGAACCGGGTGAGTCTGCCTGCGACCCGGAACTGGGTGAGTCTGCCACCAGTCCGGAGCCGCCCGCCAGTCCGGAGCCGCCAGAGCCGCCCGCCAGTCCGGAGTCGCCCGCCAGAGCCGCCCGCCAGTCCGGAGCCGCCCGTCAGTCCGGAGCCGCCAGAGCCGCCCGCCAGTCCGGAGCCGCCAGAGCCGCCCGCCAGTCCGGAGCCGCCAGAGCCGCCAGCCAGTCCGGAGCCGCCAGAGCCGCCCGCCAGTCCGGGGCCGCCAGGGCCGCCCGCTAGTCTGGAGCCGCCAGGGTCGCCCGCCAGCCGGGCGCAGCCAGGGGAGCAACCTAAGTGGGCTAAGCCAAGGGTGGAGCGGGGTCCACGTCCCACACCTGAGCCACCTCCAGTATAGGTGGGTTGGGGAGGGGGGGTGTAGCACAGGTGCCGTCGTTGACGGCAGCCACCCTCCCTTCCCTCCCTTTAGTTAGGGGTTTATTTTTTTAATTTTTTTGTTGAGGTGCATCCGCGGTCTGCACCTTTAGGGGGGGTACTGTCACGTCCTGACCAGTATAGGGGTTATTTGTTATTGTAGTTTGGTCAGGACGTGGCAGAGGGTATTTGTTTTATGTGGTTCGGGGTGGTGGTTTGTTTAGAAGGGTGTTTGATTTATTATTTCTCTTTGTTTATTGGTTGTTTTTCCGTGTTCACATTATTGGTTTTTGCGTGTTCACATTTATTTAATAAATAATAATGATGAACATGCAACCCGCTGCGCCTTGGTCCTCTCTTCACGAAGACAGCCGTTACAACTGTATCTGTTTCGAATGAAGATTCAAAGATTCAAATCTGAACCAATCATAAACATCTATGTTTCACAAGTTTGGACATCACAGTACAGAATATTAGAGCACAGCAGAATACAGTACAGCACAGCACAGCACAGTAGAGTTCAGTAGAGTAGAGTAGAGTTCAGTTCAGTTCAGTTCAGTTCAGTTCAGTTCAGTACAATACACTACATGATTCTGTACTCTAATCTGGACCAAATCTGAACCAATCATGGATGTCTATGTTTGGGCCAAATCCTGAGAACAATGAAAATACCCCAGTACCTCTACTCTCTTCAAGGTGAAAATGTGTCTTAGAGTTTGAGATTTAGAGATGGCTGAGAGAAAGTGTTCAGAAGCAACTGTAAGGGTTTTCTATACGTATGTTTCCTGTTATAAAATCAGACTTGTCGTGAAACTGTGCATGTATGAACGAGTATTATAACTCTGCTTGGAACCCCCCCATTCACCTTTTATGGTGACAATAAGGTCCTTTATTTGCACTATAATTTGGAACTATTGGAATTTTGTCCACGGCAGTTTCTAGAAGAAAGAGCAATGGTAAATTTGATAAACTTTTTTTCGAAGTGTTGGCAGAATGCTTTATTCTTTTGCTTCTCTTGAAAATATTTGTAATCTTGTGACTTATTATTTATTTTGCAAAGGACTGTGACAGTTTGTGAAAGAAATAACAATGTCAAATGGTTGTGGACCTGTCAGCAGAATGTTTGAATTCAACAATGTTTTGCATTGACTTTTCCCCCAACCTAAATGTGCTGGACTGCCTGCAAATTCTGAAATATTGTCTAGGCTACTGATTTTATTTTTAATTACAATACTTCCAGTAGTAGTGGCATCGCACTGGGAACATCACATCATTTCAACGTGGAGAATTGGGTAATATTTGGGAGAAATGTTTATCAATGAGATTCCAAACTATTTTCACCCCCTCAAAAAGACTGCCAAAAGTTTGTTGAATTCCCAATGTGTTTAACAATATAAAAAAAAAAAAAATTCCAATCGAAAATCCATGTCTGATTTTTGGTTTAGTCGTCAACTAAATGTGTTATCACTGCGCTTTCAACCATTTAAAAGCACACCAAAGTTCAAATGGGAATAAGATGTTTTGTTTATTTATACAACAACTTAATGTCCTATCACTGTGCTTGATCTAATAGCAGAACCAAATCCCCTGGATTGCAGTTAGTTGAGATTACATTAAAGTACATTGTACAAGTGATCATTGCCGTTTGAGATTGTGTGCAGATTATTATAGCAGTTGTGAAGATTTCCACAGACCTGTGACTCTGAACATGCAGGCTTTCTAAGATTACATAAGACATTTATTATTGTTACAGTAACCTCAAAATGTTAGGGGTACGAAGCATGTGATGAATACAATTTGATTTGATTTGGATGTGTTACTCATTTTAAGTGTTGAATAATACTGCTACATTATTTTGTAAAATAGCCTTAATTAAGAGCATCACTATGGCAGCATATGTTCACCTGCTTATGCTGCCAACAACCGGAAGCCACTGGGCTTTGAAGATGGGTGCTGGCGAGGGCTTATCTGGACAGCATACAAGCTGAGTGATAGAGTTCTCATGGTTGTATTGCTTGAAGTGTTCGTGTTTACTGACGTTAGTAGGTGGCACCATTTGTAGTCACGTGCTAATCGTTCACTAGTCTAGTACGCACTATAACCACCGAGTTGATGCGGGAAGCTTTCCATGGTGCTGAACTCAGAATGGAAGCACACCGGACGGGACATGATTTTTCACAATCCCAATTGATAAATCATTTTATCTCTTTCTACTAAATATACTGAATCTAACGGTTAGGCACCGTTAGATTACCAGTAGTGTTGACAACCGTTGAAATCAGTGGCGTATTATCGGGATATTCCCCTCATTGAGATTTTGGTTGGATACCCGATACAATTCCATATGTGGACCGGGGCTTTGATTGACTGTTTGACTTCCAATTGCAGCGCCGATTGTGGTTTCTGTGAATGCAACGGGTTGGAAGAAATCTGTGGAGGGCGTAAAGCATATCCCCCCCCCCCCCACCCACCGACTACACCAGCCTCACAGCCACTGCCACCACCTACCCACCCCAAACCAAGGATGAAAGGAGGAACACATTGTATAGCGAGATAAGTGCAGACCATTGGATGGGCGTTCATATAGAGACCAATAGTGAAGCGTGCATCAGCCGCGAGACAAAATCTATATTTATATATCAAACAACATACACATAGGCCTATTGACGGATCATGATTATTGACGCACCTTAATTAAAGTATTCTATATCGGACCATGGAATGTTCTGTCACGGACCTCGGGACTATTGAGATGCTTCGTTGCAATGATATAGTAATGTTTTCATGAGTACACTGTTGTGGGTGGGATTGTGCTGCAAAAGATTCAAAGCGTAGGCTATATGTTTATGCATTCGGCTACTCACACCGCGAGGCCCCATGGAAACTGCGACAAATGTGGATATGATGCAGTAAACTTCGAGTAAAGGATGGTTATGAATGCGCGAATGAAATAGTGTCGGTACATTGAAATAATACAACAATAATGGATGATTTTTGTTACGTGATATATTGCAGAGTGACTAAGCTTGCGCTGTAATGCAAAGCTTACATGGGTTTTGATATCGGCGCTGACAATATATTTCTGTGTCAACGTAAACATTTGGATTATCTTTGACTGAACATAACGGGGAGAGTTGTTATCCAAAGACTGGTTAGCGCTACATGGCTTGTCGTTATTTGGCGCGGGGGAATTCATTAAACATAATGCCTTCTCTTCTTTTTACTAATCTGAACATTACGTTTTAATTTTAAAAAGAGGGAAAGTAGTGTGTGTGCGTCTGGGCTTTGCGCTCCTCAGGAATCCTGTGATTTGTGTGATTGGCCAACACCAACATGCCCACCTCACGCTCGGGCGCCAGCCCGGTGGAGTACTGGGTGGATGGCTCGCGCAGAGATGTCTCCATGGAACGGTTCTACACCATGGGTCCTGAACTGGGAAGGTAGAGTACTGAACTGTTCCTTTATTGACACCAATGTGTAAACACCAGCCGAATCATCACCATCAGAACTATCAACAGGGTTGTTTCTGATCATGTTCTGTAAAAACATACAGTATTATGAGTGAAATTCCATCCATTGCGATCT
Source organism: Salmo trutta (assembly GCF_901001165.1). NCBI lineage: Eukaryota > Metazoa > Chordata > Actinopteri > Salmoniformes > Salmonidae > Salmo > Salmo trutta. The sequence continues at coordinate 12,684,407 of NC_042973.1, read as the reverse complement.
AGTTTGACATATTAATTTATGGCTATAGCTAAAAGAGTTCATTTTGAAATACCATGTTTAAAATGTCCGTATTCATCTACTGTGTCTATCACATAGTTTAGATGTGATACTCTGAGACAGACAGAACCCACATTCATGTACAATTCATCCGTTGCATGCCGAGTTCAGGCCATGGACAGCTCCTCCTGTCAATTCGTCACCCATATTCTCACCTCATAAGTGGCCTAATAACATTATTGTCAAGACACATTCAACATGTCAACACACGACTTTCACTGTGTCAGAGATCTTCACTCTGTCAGAGGGGTAAACAGCCCAATATGTTTGCTATGGAAAAAGACAATCATGGTAAACGGCTCAAAATATGGCTTAATTATCACAGGACAACAGTGAAACGGGAGGCTTTATATGGAATCTGCCATTCCCATGACCTCTGAACCCTCCACTCCCCTCCGTCCTTAAGTACGCTTTTACATCATGTCCAGATTGACAATGTCAACTTGTAAATATTTGTCACTTGGAGTGAGAGTCAGTGGAGTGTTTGGAGGTCTGACTGTCAAATGGAGTGGCCATTGGAGCCCTTCTGTGCATTCATGCATTTGATGAGGTCATTTGGCAACAAGTGTAAACAACAGTATCCCACCATGTCAGAGAGACAGGTGGTCTGGACTCCTGACTGAAAACACATACACGCTGTAATTCCTGATTCACACTATAGGACAAAACCAATCCAAGCCAAGCAGAGCTGTACTGGGCTGGCCTGGTTACACAGCCACCATAGAGTTGGTGGAACCATACTGGACAGGACAATGTGTGAAGAGAACATCCAAACCAGCACAGTTCTGATTGGCCCTGTAGAATGAGTCAGTCATAATGAGTCAGTCATAATGTTTTCAGTCATAAATTCTGTGTGAGCACCACCAGTGCATATTGACTCATAATCAGATGTTTACCGAATGAATCATCATCTGTGATCGGTATTTGATGATGTATCTACAGTTGGTAAATCGTTAGTCAACAATAGGCCAGTTCAGCCACAGGTACCGGCTTCATGCATGTATGTATACTGTACATGTACATAACCTACTCTCAGCTTCCCCCGGCCTCCCCATATAAGGGCATAGTCGTTAGGTGTCTACTTTTCGAGGAGAGGTGTCCTGGTTGCCAAGGAGACCCTACAGCTATTAGAGTAGAGTCGAGAGGGCTGGGGATGATGGCTGGATTGTATTAGCAGGAGCAGGACAGCTGGAGATTCAGGGACTCATTTCCTAAGCAGACCAGGGCACAGCGCTGTGCCCACATTGGGATACTAGTGAGGGGAAGTCTCAGATGTCTGCTGGCTGCTGCCAGTACACCCTCATTATTACACTGTGTGGGTTTTACCATGACCTGCCTCTTAATAACCACCTAGTTCAGTTTTACGCAATTGACTTCCGACTCCGATTGACCAAAATACCAGTTGTGATAACGGTATTAAATAGTGATGAATTTACATATTTAAAGTATACCTGATGATGATATACCGGTATCAAATGTATTCTTAAATCGAAATACTATTTCCATAAGGTCTCTTCACATTGATATTTAAACACACTTTTATTTAGAACAAATATCCTTCATTGGTAAGATACCAGCGACAGATGTGAAATAGTGGGACTCTTCTAAATCACATGCATTACATAGATACAGCACCGAAAAACAGACTCAAACATAAGCATCTGTATGTGCGAGGTCACATGGGGTGCTGCAGTTCTCCTAGGCAACCCACAACTCAGCTGCTACTGGTGTGGCTGCTGCTTAAACTAGTTGGAAATATTAACGATATACACTGAGTGTACAAAACGTTAAGGACACCTTTCCTAATATGTGACCAACCGGCTCGATTCGGTCTTATGTAGCAACATTTGAAATTGTGTTTTTTACATAGAAAAAAATGTGAGACTCAGAGCTAGAAAATAGTAAATCAGACACTACAGTTGAGGAACAATGGGAAATGAATTCTGCTTTGAAAGTTGATAAACTTGTAACCCCGCTTTTGAGAAAATGGCCCTTGAATGTTTTGGTACACCTACTGGAGAGCTCTGCTTTGTCTACACCCATTCAGCATCGTTCACACCCTCTTAAACCTTAGCCCCACCCATCTCTTTAAAGATTCACATGTGAGGCCATGTACTAAACAGTGTACTAAACAACCAAATATTTCAAGACTAAAGGCTGGTTTATACTACGTCTATCCACGTCTGTAGACAGTTGTTGCAGTGACATCATGAACATTCTATTGTCGTCCCACATCAAACTTGTTGTTGTCATTATGAAAAAGTATAAACAGAAAAACGACAGGCTGTATGACATCAGTAGCCTGGTGGTCCAAAATAGCAGATCTGGTGTATTTTAACACCAATAAACCCATCCATTTAAAAATGCATTCAGTAAATGTCAATCTAGCAAACCAGGCAACTAAAAGCAACTTTCTAAACAATGTTTTGGTTAGTTTCTAGCTTGTTAGCTAGCTAGCTGATGTTATGTTAGCTGGCTAGGCAGTTCAAATAATGACTATATCATAGCTGACAAGGTCTTAACTTTAGCAAATTTTTATTAATTATTACAGGAAAATAAACTTACAACATCATTTACAAGTTAATGGCGAGCTAATTACAGAAAATAGCTTATGGTTATGAGTGTGACAAAATAAAAGCAGGGCATTCTACAAGAGAATTTTAGAACTTGAACATTGTCTCGTTGGCCTAACGTTATATCCTAATTTGACTTTGGTGCAGGTCATGTTGTTCTTCACATTACCGTCTCTGGTAAACACACACTATATCAACTAAAATCTAAGTTTATTTGTCACATGCACAGGATACAGAATGTGTAAACGGTTTAGACATGTAGCTAGCTAGCTAGCTAAACAATGAACCATAATCCCAACTCATAACGTTACTACCATGCATGAATCTGCAGGTAGCTAAAGCTAACCAACTAGGTTCAATGTTAGCTACCTAGCTAACATTAGGCTATAACTAGCAATGCAAAATGGCTTTCTAAGATACAAATAATATTATTACACAGATCATACACATAACGTTACCTAGTGAGCCAGTCAGCTAACATTAGCTAGCTAGCTAACAGTACACTTTAACTTGAAATGAAAATACTTTCTGACAAAATTAGAAATGTATAATATCTGAAAATGTAGCTAGCTAGACTCTCTTACACGTATACATGGATGAACGCTTTTCCCTCTGTCACAGATGCCATGGTTGCCCTTAGTTTGAAGATGTAATCCGGAGACAGGGGTTTTATACAACCGCCTTCTGTGTGTTCTGTTTTCAACTCCCTCCGCATATTTGCAATCAAATGCCAGTTTCCTTAGCTATCATTCTCTGCTTCCACTGGGCATTCCACTGACTTCAAAACTCAGTCAACTTCTTCCGTGACAAAAACACTGTTGATCGCTGTTTAATGTCTGGTTCAGTGAAAATGTTTTTATCTAAATCAGGGATTTCCTCATCGTCTGATTTATTTTCAGAGTCAGAGAGAGTCTGCATGGCACGATCGTCCTCCAGAAAGTGGAGCGCATTAGCAACAGTTCTTTGTGAGTGTCACGCACTGGCCATAGAGAGGGTTTTATTCTCTATTTTGGTTAGGCCAGGGTGTGACTAGGGTGGGCATTCTATGTAATAGCATTGGAAATGCTATTACATAGTTTGTTTACCATTGAATTAAGTAATTACATGTAACAATCTGTTGTTCTTGATTTACTCTATGTATGACTAAAAGTGCTTATAATAAAATGGTTTATACATATATGCATTTACTTATGTTGATATGAGCAAATGACATAATACTTACAAACAATGAAATAATGATTCATAAGCTGTTCATGAGCAGAGCTAAAATGCTGAATCATTGCACTATGGAGAGACAACCATATGATCATAGTTGTTGATGTTGATTGATTGTTCTTCCCAGGGGGGCTACGTCAGTGGTGTTTCGCACCGAGGAGAAGCAGACACAGAAGCCCTATGCTGCAAAGGTCCTGAAGAAGACCGTGAGTCCTTCTTTCGGACATTTTGAACAGCTGGGTTAGACTATGTATAATATCATATTAATGCACTCGTCTCATTCTCATTCATTCCATTTCAGATTGACAAGAAAATAGTGCGGACTGAAATTGGAGTTCTGCTGCGACTTTCCCACCCAAATATTGTAAGAGTTTACATTTTTTTATAAAACGTTATTTTTTAATTCATTTTTTTATATCTGAGACGCCACTTAGAAAATTTAAAACCCTTTTCTATGTCTAACCATGATTGACATGAACAAAAGTGGTGACTTGTTGTTGGACACTAGTAACTAGAATGTATTTGATATACACTGCTGAGTATGCAGACCATGGACGAACTGGGAATTTTCAGCTTCCAGGAATTGTGTACAGATCCGTGCTACATGGGCCGTGCATTATCATGCTGAAATATGAGGTGATGACGGTGGATGAATGGCACGACAATGGGCCTCAGGATCTTTTCATGGTATCTCTGTGCATTCAAATTGCCATCGATAAAATGCAATTGTGTTTGTTGTCCGTAGCTTATGCGTGACCATGCCATAACCCCACCGCCACCATGGAGCACTCTGTTCACAACGTTGACAACAGCAAACCACTTCCCCACATGATTTAGATCATTTTGCAGACAGCTATACATGCTGTCTGCCATCTGCCAGCTATAGTTGAAACCGGGATTCATCTGTGAAGAGCACACTTCTCCAGTGTGCCAGTGGCTTTAAAGGTGAGCATTTGCCCACTGAAGTCAATTACAACGTCGAACTGCAGTCAGGTCAAGACCCTGGTGAGGACGAAAAGCACGCAGATGAGCTTCCCTAAGACGGTTTGTGGAGAAATTGTTCAGTTGTGCAAACCCACAGTTTCATCAGCTGTTCGGGTGGCTGGTCTCAGACCATCCCGCAGGCGATGAAGCCAGATGTGGAGGTCCTGGGCTGGCGTGGTTACACGTGGTCTGCGGTTATGAGCACGGTTGGACGTACTGCCAAATGATCTAAATCGACATTGGAGGCGGCTTATGGTAGAGAAGTTAACATGAAATTCTCTGGCAACAGCTCAGGTCGACATTCCTGCAATCAGCATACTAATTGCACGCTCCCTCAAAACTTGAGACATCTGTGGCATTGTGTTGCGTGACAAAACTACACATTTCAGAGTGGCCATTTACTGTCCCCAGCACAAGATGCACCTGTGTAATGATCATGCTGTTTAATCAGCTTCTTAATATGCCACACCTGTCAAGTGGATGGATTTGATCGAAACAAGCTTTTTGTGAGTATGGAACATTTCTGGGATTTTTTTATTTCAGCTCAAACATCGGACCAACACTTTATATGTTGCGTTTATATTTTTTTTAATTGTATATTGTTTTATTAACTATTCATAAGAGCATGATTGAAATGAACATTAATGGTGACTTCTTCTTTCTGGTAGCATTAATATTGTTTATATGTTGTCTTGTGTTTTTCCAACATTTACTGTTTTTCTTCCTCACCTTCCTCTCATCTTCCTCAGATCCGCCTGAAGGAGATTTTTGAGACCGAGACAGACATCGCCCTCATCTTGGAGCTGGTGACTGGAGGGGAACTCTTTGACAGGTGATTACGCCCAAAATATACCACCCCTATGACCCTGTCTAATCCTCAAATCCTTGCTGAAATTGGTTTGAATTGGGCGGGGCCAGAGGTGGAACCAGTGCCCTCATGCGATCCCCCCGTTCCATTTCCCTGCTTTGTCATTAGCAGACATGTATGACACTGGCTTTATTAAGATGCAGAGTATAAACGGATTAGAAAAGGAAATTTGTAATGGCCCTCACCAGCACTGTTACCAAGGAAACGATTAGAAGACTGGTTGGAGCACAGGCCCCACCCAATCTGTCGAACTCATTATGAATATTACACAATATAGACCCTTTCTCTACTGTTCATTTTTATTTTGATATAATAGCACTGTAAACAAATGAAAAAACTATTTAATCTCTTTATCCTCCTATCACTTTATAGGTTTAGCAAAGTTTGACAGTAACAACTGCCTACAATTCTCTCTTCATGTTTTCTGACTTTCACAGAGTTAAGAATTTAATAATCTCTCAAAATGGGGCATTTGAACTCCATGTAACATTTTGACTCCCTGTCCGTTTGTCTCTTTCTGCTCTTTCAGGATTGTGGAGAGAGGGTATTACAGCGAGAGAGATGCTGCCCACGTCATCAAGCAGATTCTGGAGGCAGTGGCGGTAAGAGATGTGATTGAATGGCCACTGATGAGCTGTTGAGTAGGACTGTGCCTTATGAAATCAAATGCCTTGGAATTTAGAATGACTTCTTAGATGCACATCACGCCTCTATGCAGAGAAGAGAGAGTTGCTGCTGCGTGTCTTATCTTTCAGCATGATTACATCATTTGGCTTCAATAGAAGACAGGTCAACATGGAGCTGAGGGAGACTTTTCAGTGATGACGTTTTGACAAAGCTTGTTCAGTCGAGACAGGTCTCTTATCCCTAGGAAAATTATAGGAAAATACACATACTTTAAGGCTTAAAGTTACATTTGTTTCAAGTTTGCTCTTATCCATGGGCTACTGTGTCCAGTCACTGCACTGAATTCTGAGATTTAACGGTACATTTACTTTGAGTCATAATCACGTTTCATCTTAAAGGTCAATATGTTCAGATTGTTATTTTCGGTGTGGGCCAGTATGTGCAACTGCAATCGCTGCACTTAACTTGCAGCCAGCATTGAGTGGTGTTTCAGGCAGAATGATACCTGAACACCCCAAAATAGAAGATGATCATTTAGCCAGTGGAAAATGCCACTAAACAAATGTTTTGCTGTTTAGGACTTGGCAATGGCATCAATGAATATCAAGCAGAGGATCGTGTTAGAGCCTGTATTGTAATCCCATTATACATGCAGCTACAGTAGGGGCTTGGCTGCACACACACACCCACTCACACACTATGTTTTCTGGGTGGCAGATATGGGTCAGATCTGTCATCAGTCTCAGTTTCAGGAATGGCAGATAGGTGTGTGTGTGTGAGAGTGTACGTGTGTTTGAGTGACTCTACGCACGCATGTGTATCCGTGCGCATGTGTGTTTAGTGCGCCGCAAGTGTGAAATAATCCTCTCAGAGAGCCATCAACCCCCCCCCCCCCCCCACACACACACTCTTAATCTTCTGACTAAGAGAGGCAGCAGGGATGTGGGCTGCCTGTTATGTAACAGTGAGTATGTGCCTGTCTGACAAGCAGGCCGCTGCCGTCTAGTAGTGTAACAAAAAAACAACAAAAAAAACGCATGTCAAAAATGTTATTAAATGATTTGCATTTTAATGAGGGAAATAAGTATTTGACCCCTCTGCAAAACATGACTTACTGGCAAAACCCGTGTTGGCAATCACAGAGGTCAGACGTTTCTTGTAGTTGGCCACCAGGTTTGCACACATCTCAGGAGGGATTTTGTCCCACTCCTCTTTGCAGATCTTCTCCAAGTCATTAAGGTTTCGAGGCTGACGTTTGGCAACTCACCCCTTCAGCTCCCTCCACAGATTTTCTATGGGATTAAGGTCTGGAGACTGGCTAGGCCACTCCAGGACCTTAATGTGCTTCTTCTTGAGCCACTCCTTTGTTGCCTTTGCCGTGTGTTTTGGGTCATTGTCATGCTGGAATACCCATCCACAACCCATTTTCAATGCCCTGGCTGAGGGAAGGAGGTTCTCACCCTAGATTTGACGGGACATGGCCCTGTCCATCGTCCCTTTGATGCGGTGAAGTTGTCCTGTCCCCTTAGCAGAAACCCCCCCCCAAAGCATAATGTTTCCACCTCCATGTTTGACGGTGGGGATGGTGTTCTTGGGGTCATAGGCAGCATTCCTCCTCCTCCAAACACGGCGAGTTGAGTTGATGCCAAAGAGCTCCATTTTGGTCTCATCTGACCACAACACTTTCACCCAGTTGTCCTCTGAAGTATTCATATGTTCAATGGCAAACTTCAGACGGGCATGTATATGTGCTTTCTTGAGCAGGAGGACCTTGCGGGCGCTGCAGGATTTCAGTCCTTCACGGCGTAGTGTGTTACCAATTGTTTTCTTGGTGACTATGGTCCCAGCTGCCTTGAGATCATTGACAAGATCCTCCCGTGTAGTTCTGGGCTGATTCCTCACCGTTCTCATGATCATTGCAACTCCACAAGGTGAGGTCTTGCATGGAGCCCCAGGCTGAGGGAGATTGACAGTTCTTTTGTGTGTCTTCCATTTGCAAATAATCGCACCAATTGTTGTCACCTTCTCCCCAAGCTGCTTGGCGATGGTCTTGTAGCCCATTCCAGCCTTGTGTAGGTCTACAATCTTGTCCCTGACATCCTTGGAGAGCTCTTTGGTCTTGGCCATGGTGGAGAGGTTGGAATCTAATTGATTGATTGCTTCTGTGGACAGGTGTCTTTTATACAGGTAACAAACTGAGATTAGGAGCACTCCCTTTAAGAGTGTGCTCCTAATCTCAGCTCGTTACCTGTATAAAAGACACCTGGGAGCCAGAAATCTTTCTGATTGAGAGGGGGTCAAATACTTATTTCCCTCATTAAAATGCAAATAATTTTATAACATTTTGGACATGGTTTTTTTCTGGATTTTTGTTGTTGTTATTCTGTCTCTTACTGTTAAAATAAACCTACCATAAAAATTATAGACTGATCATTTCTTTGTCAGTGGGCAAACGTACAAAATCAGCAGGGGATCAAATACTTTTTTCCCTCACTGTAGATGTCTAGCACTGACATAATTTTACAATATCACCTATAAATCAATTATGATTTCATACTTTTCTGTAGATGAAATAGGCCTATTTAATCAAGCCTCCATGAGTCCATGATATTTTCCCTTAAATCTAAAAGAAATGTGCCCAGAAATCTTTCAACATGATTCATGCTTTAGTTTGTGTGTAACAAATCACCATAGAGATCAAGGTGTTCTGTACTGTATCTAGCAGGCTGGTCCTGATTCTCACAGTTTTTTTTGTCATCTCGTTAAAAAACAACATCTGTCCAGAGCCCAGGCACACAAACTTAATTAACACAGCTCGACACCGCTATGAGTCATTGGTGTACTTTGGACCCTCCCCATCCAGCCAAGCTAGCGTTCTGCGGCGTAGAGCCAGCGCTAATGGTGGCTGATTCTCTGATTTACGACCTTTCCCCCAGGCAGACAGAGCCAGAGCATCTCAGGAGAGATGGGTTCAAAAGGTTCTGAGCAGGGACCCATCAATAGACTGTCTGGCAGGGGAGTGAATAAAGTTTTCCATTAGAACAAATAGCAGTCAGGCCAGGCACTTAGCGCCAATGCTAACTAACTAATGGCAGACCAAGGGCGTAACCACAGGCTTTCTCGGAGACGTCGCTGGCTAATTTCCCAGAATGAGTCCCGGCGTTCGCAGCCGGGAAGGGAAGTGCGCGGTAATGACAAGTGAGCGTGGCGCTGCGTGGGTGTTGTAAGCCGCCCCAGTAGGCCTCAGTGGGTAGTCACCGTGGAAACTGGGAAAATATTTTGACTAGGTCATTAGAAGTCTCCTCATAGGGCCTCTCTGGGTGGCTGACGAGGCCCACTGTATCGATGTACCTATACTAGAGAGGTCCTGACCTTAGCACAATCATGATGATGACTGTCCAAATGACAGACCTTATGAAGACCCAGTGGTGGAAAAAGTACTCAATTGTCATACTTGAGTAAAAGTAAAGATACCTTAATAGAAAATGACTCAATTAAAAGTGAAAGTCACCCAGTAAAATACTACTTGAGTAAAAGTCTAAAAGTATTTGGTTTTAAATGTACTTAAGTATCAAAAGTGAAAGTAAAGCTATGAATCGTTTCAAATTCCTTATATAAAGGAAACCAGATGGCAACATTTTCTAGTTTTTTACATTTATTTACAGATAGCCAGGGGCACACTCCAACACTCAGACATCATTTACAGATAGCCAGGGGCACACTCCAACACTCAGACATAATTTACAGATAGCCAGGGGCACACTCCAACACTCAGACATCATTTACAGATAGCCAGGGGCACACTCCAACACTCAGACATTATTTACAGATAGCCAGGGGCACACTCCAACACTCAGACATCATTTACAAACAAAGCATTTGTATACAGACTTGGGCTGTCTACGACTAAAATAAATCTTGGTCGACCGAGAGCCGTCTTGTTCTTTCGACCAATCAATTGGTTGAAATGTTTAAACGTATTTTTCCATATATAGACAGACACACCCTATTTGTTTGAATAAAACCAACTACATATGCACTGAGCTTGTCTGATGCTTTAAGCACACAGTTTGGTTAAATAATTAAGACACACAAATTACTCAAGAAAGAGCCCGATGGTCACACTGGCGCAAGCGTTGCGTGAGTATTAGGTGTGAGTATTAGGTGTGAGTATTAGGTGTGAGTATTAGGTGTTAGATTACAATATTATTATTTTGTCTGACTATTTGGAACAGTGTAAACAACACAAAATTAATAAGTGTACCAGAGAGTCTGTTTTAACTAAAGAAATCTAAATATAAATCAGACTAAAAACAGTTGCATGCATTTGTGAATTGCGGTTTATTTATTGTCAGGCTAATTATTCACAGCTCCCTTGGTTATTTCATTTTAATTGAAAATGGTTGGTTGCAGTTCAAAGCATGAATGTATTGTATGTTGTGTGATGGCATGAACTAATAAATGATTGATTGACTGATACAGTAGCCTGTACAGTATATTGAAATATAGGCCTCAGTAAGATATGGTTTTAAGACTAAACAGGATGGGCTCTTAGACCTACAGATCAATGGTGGTTATATAAGGCTGCTATACTAACCCTACTAATGATAATGACATGTCTTATTATTATAATGGTGGTTATATATGGCTGCTATACTAACCCTACTAATGATAATGACATGACTTATTATTATAATGGTGGTTATATAAGGCTGCTATACTAACCCTACTAATGATAATGACATGTCTTATTATTATAATGGTGGTTATATAAGGCTGCTATACTAACCCTACTAATGATAATGACATGACTTATTATTATAATGGTGGTTATATAAGGCTGCTATACTAATCCTACTAATGATAATGACATGACTTATTATTATAATGGTGGTTATATAAGGCTGCTATACTAACCCTACTAATGATAATGACATTACTTATTATTCTAATGGTGGTTATATAAGGCTGCTATACCAACCCTACTAATGATAATGCCATTACTTATTATTATAATGGTGGTTATATAAGGCTGCTATACTAACCCTACTAATGATAATGACATTACTTATTATTATAATGATGATCATAATAATAATAATAGTATTAATAACATTAAGAAGGAGATCAAGTAAATGGAGGGTACAGGAGCGAAAGCTGTGTGTATTTTGTGTGACAAACAAGATTAAAATATACTTTTTCTGCCTGTTTGGAACAGCGTAAAAAAACACTAAATCAATGATAAGTAATACCAGTCTGTTCCAACACCCTAAAAAGTGTAAAGCCTTTATTACAGCATAGCAAAGATTAAAAACAGACAAATCTGTGAAATTGCTTAATCCAACATGTTGTCTTTGCATGAGGCTTGGTGCTCAACAGAAGCAAGATCTGTTTTATTTCTGTAGATATATATGGATGATTTATAAAGCCAGGCACATTCAACAGTTTGGCTAATGATTATAGACCTAATTAAGTTGGGGTTTGCACTCTCCTCACATTTCTTAGGCAAAGCCCTATTTGCACGGGACATGTATTACTACAGAACGTTGGTAATGTAATTATTACCTCAGAATGTCCGCAGATTCGGACAGGATTAGTTTTTTCCAAACTGCCCCCTGTAATTCTTATTTTTTTAAAATAAACTGACAGTTATGAAGGAAGCCTTGAGGGTTTTTTTCTAAGCGTGAATATATTTCAACAAGTACAGGCAATAACAGGGCTACACTGATAACTCCAGCTTGGTTCCCACAATTCTGAACCATACCAAACCATCTTTGGTATAGTGTCGCAGTAATATTTGAATTGAGGAAGTGTTATTATAATCATTAGGATATTTTAGCGATCCGCAGTAGACGTCCTAAATGCCCCCCTGTCTTCAGATGTGAGCTAAACAGTGCACATGCACTTGAGATGGGTTTGAAGGCTATGGATGCAAAAGTGAACTTATCATTTCCATACGTTCAGTGGCAGAACTAGAGTTTTATACATGGGGTGGCCGGGGGGGGGGGGGGGGGGGGGCAGGGGGATGACCAGGGGGGGCCAGGGGGTGGCCAGGGGGGTGGCCAAGGGGGTGGCCAGGGGGGTGGCCAGGGGGGTGGCCATGGGGGAGCCAAGGGGGTGGCCAAGGGGGTGGCCATGGGGGGGCCAAGGGGGTGGCCAAGGCTACTTCAGGGGTGAATCCTATGATTGCTGATTAGAGGTAGAAGTGATAATTCACTTAACCCAGATTTCTTCAATGTGGCAGATAGTGTGGTCCAAAAGGGTTACTTCACTAGAATGCTTTAACATACTATGAATAGTCAGTGTCTCTACCTCGGAACTGCAGCTCAATGTCTTTCTTTCACACACACACACACACACACACACACACACACACACACACACACACACACACACACACACACACACACACACACACACACACACACACACACACACACACACACACACACACACACACACACACACACACACACACAGGAGAGACTTGGGTCTCTCTGTTTTCATGAATATATAATCTGGGTCTATAAGTGTTGAACATCCTAAATATTGTCAGGAAATAAAGCTCAAGCACCAAGGAGATAAGACAGCATGTGTGTTACATAAATTGCATAGTTTATGTACAAAAAAGTAAATTAGAAAAACAACGCGCTGCAATTTGACATACCAGGTATCAAGCAGAAATCAAGCATAAGTGCCCATCAATATTACAAAGTCACAGAATCATATTTAGTCTCATATATATTATGTTAACTAATAGCAAAGAAAAGTTTTGGAATTGGCCTAATCCAGACCAAATTAAATATGTGTGACATGTTATCCTTTGGATTAGAGGTCGACCGATTAATCGGAATGGCCGATTAATTAGGGCCGATTTCAAGTTTTCATAACACTCGGTAATCGGTATTTTTGGCCACCGATTTGATGATTTAAAAAAAATTATAATAATATTTACACCTTTATTTAACGAGGCAAATCAGATTAAGAACACATTCTTACTTACAATGTTGGCCTAGAAACGGGGGTTAACTGCCTTGTTCAGGGGGGATTCGTTTTTGCAACCTTCGGTTACCAGTCCAATGCTCTAACCACCTGCCTTACATTGCACTCCACAAGGATTAACAGGCTGACTACCTGTTACGCGAGGGCAGCAAGAAGCAAAGGTAAGTTGCTAGCTAGCATTAGACTTATAAAAAACTATCAATCTTAACATAATCACTAGTTAACTACACAATGGTTGATGATATTACTAGTTTATCTAACGTGTCCTGCGTTGCATATAATCGATGCGGTGCCTGTTAATTTTCATTGAATCACAGCCTACTTCGACAAACGGGTGTTGATTTAACAAGCGCATTTGCGAAAAAAGTACTGTACTGTCGTGGCAACCTTTTACTTTACATTTTTTGGAACAGATTCCTGTTGGAACGTTCCACAAATTATACCCACCCCTTCAAGCCTATCAACTCCCAAGATTAGGCTGGTGTAACCGATGTGAAATGGCTAGCTAGTTAGCCGGGTGCACGCTAATAGCGTTTCAAACGTCACTCGCTCTGAGACTTGGAGTAGTTTTTTCCCTTCCTCTGCATGGGTAACGCTGCTTCAAGGGTGGCTGTTGTCGATGTGTTCCTGGTTTGAGCCCAGGTAGGAGCGAGGAGAGGGACGGAAGCTATACTGTTACACTGGCAATAGTAAAGTGCCTATAAGAACATCCAATAGTCAAAGGTATATGAAATACACATCGTATAGAGAGAAATAGTCCTATAATTCCTATAATAATATAATAACTACAACCTAAAACTTCTTACCTGGGAATATTGAAGACTCATGTTAAAAGGAACCACTAGCTTTCATATGTTCCCATGTTCTGAGCAAGGCACTTAAACATTAGCTTTCTTACATGGCACATATTGCACTTTTACTTTCTTCTCCAACACTTTGTTTTGCATTATTTAAACCAAATTGAACATGTTTCATTATTTATTTGAGGCTAAATTGATAGTATTTATGTATTATATTAAGTTAAAATAAGTGTTCATTCAGTATTGTAATAGTCATTATAATTTTTTGGAAAACAAATAATTGGCCGATTACTCGGTATCGGCCTTTTGGTCCTCCAATAATCGGTATCGGTATCGGCGGTGAAAAATCATAATCGGTCGACCTCTACTTTGGATTATAATTTTAGAATGTCAGTGTACTAGCTAGTACACAGTGCAGGTTTTAATCATGACCAGAGGGACCACCTAGGTGCCAAATTATCCTAGGTAAATTTAAAACAGCATAATTATGCGGTTCTGTTGAGAACTGGCAAAATGTTTCACAAACTCATCCATGTTGAGGGAGCGTGCCCTCGTTGACTCAACACTGAGAATTCCTGAGGTGACTTAACCTGTCATCAACCATTGTTGTCCTAAGGTGGGTTTTAATCAGTTTTAAAGCTGAGATGCTTCTCTCGCTAGAAGCACTGCTGACTGGTGTAACAACAGAAATCTTACAAAGTCAAAATAGCTCATGGAAGACCTCTTTATAAAGTTCTAGAAACACAACAAAGTCAAGGAGAGTAGACGGTCTGTCCCTTCCTCCTTTCTCTCTCCTATCAAGAAGCCACTTGGTTTGATGAACCTCATGTTTGAGGTCCTCTAAATCTGACTCAAAGGTCTGAGCAAAGGAAAACAGAGGCTCCTCATTCAAGAATGTTGTACTCTTTGGGTTGAGAGACTGGACCCCTTGCATTATCTCGTAATTCTTCTTTGAATAATTCCTCTGCAGCTCAGTTGTGAGACTGATAAAAGATAGCTCTTTGGAAGCTCTCACCATCACTTTGGTCACTATTTTTCTGTCCTACAGTGCTCATCATCAATGAGTCGTTAAATCTTAAGCTTGTTTTAGGCTGTGTTTTACACACGGTTTGTACAATTATTTTGCAGTGCTCTACAATCTCTTCAACCTCTTTCCATAGTTCTCCAAATTAACCCTCACTTCTGTAGTCCTGTAATGTGTCTGTAAGGGCACCTACTAGATCCACAGCCCTTGCTAGGTCAAGTGAGCTTGATTGGAGCATGTCAGAAAGACATTTGGCATCACCAAACACTTTACAAAAGGTAACCAAAAGCCCTATGAAATGTAAATCTGAGAAAGAAGGCCCCTTGCCTCCACTGATCTATCACCACTATTTTCAAGTGTGACATCATGTAGCACTCTCACTTTCTTTTCAGGTTTAATTGACCCTATGCAAAAATAAGACAGCCTCTGGTTACATCTAAGCATCCAATTACCCACATTTTAGTCCAATCTCAATCTTAATTACAAATCCCCATTATCATAACTGTACCTTAAAATCAACTACCAGCCTAAGTTACTAGTTAGATCATGGCTAGCCCTACTCTGCAGTAAGTAACTTAGATAGCAAACAGGCTAAGAAATTATAGCTATCTTAAAGGGTATCTGCAAAATGTGGTAATCATTTGAGTAACGTTAACAGATTGATAATAACAATTGTTCGTTTTGAGTTCAAGTACGAAAATCTAACTGAGTTAATGGATTTAAATTGCTGAATGTTAACTTGCTGAACACTGACAGCTGTAGCCTACTAGTTACCCCACATTAGCTAAACATTTGTATACTGTAACTTACTACACTGCATTGTATATGTGTGTATTACTAGCACAGATGTAAACATATTGTTAGGCTAAATTGTGAACTGATCTCTCTAATCTGATGAACTGTCTGTTAATGGAGCCTAAGGTCTAACGTTAACTAACACAGCGACTCAACCAACGTAAAAGTTGTTCAGGAAACCTAAACCCGATGCTAAACCTTAAAACTTACTTCAAATATGATGCTTTCGCCAATCGTGAAAAGAGCTCGTAGAGCTGAGGAAATATTCTCTCTTCTTCTGTATGTTCTTCTGTATCTCGCAACCAACGTTAATGTTCTCTCTTCCTCGTCCTCGATTTGAAAAATGCGCCGCCGAATGTCAAAATAAATGCTTCTTTCAACTGGAGGTGAAGTGAGATCAGCATCAAACTGCCAGCAGCGAATGAACCCCCGGATAGCCCTCTGTCTCCGCCCCTGCAAACGGTTAGGTCAGTTGTATGCTGCTTTGCGAGCTATTAACAGCAAGGATTACATTAAATAGGTGCAATATTTTTTACTTACGCATTTGCCAATATTCAATTCATACGCACAAAACATATGAACAAAAACATTCACTGTGAAAGTTGATACATGTTGGCCCTTCATAGGATTTGCGCAGCACTTCGTTCAATTTATCGAATCAGTTATTGTTTTCTTGCTCAAACCGTGAGCAACACCTGTAAAACCAAGACATTTCTCACAAAACCCAAGGATGTCTATTCGCACAGGACTAGTATTATCATAGGACCTTGGAGTTTGCCAAAAAACTGTAGGTTATTCTGGCTGGAATTGTTACTCTCCTGCCATGTACAAATTGCCGCCATGGCAGATTCGGACGGGATTAAAATGACAGATGTGGTGTTTTGTGCTTGTGCTCATTATTACATTACCCGACCACCCCCAGTATACTAATCCTGTCCGAATAGAGCTTAACATGCTGACCAGACCGGACACGTCGCGTGCACGAGCGTCGCAAAATAAATTTAGAAATCCATGTTATTCAATTATTGCACCCACACTGCTCGCGCGCGCCAACGAGCGTCTGTGTTGCCAAGGGCTAAAATAGAAGTCATTCCTATTTCTGACGCAGATCACGCTGCCTCTCCCATCTCCTCATTGGTTTATAGAAGCAGGTACCCACGTGCCATCTCCTCATTGGTTATACCCACGTGGGTGATTGAAAGACGAAATGTTTTGCCGGTTGTCGTGGTAATACTATGAAAGTTTAGATGCCAATCACCATATAAGTTCAAAGATGAAAAAGCCTGGAAGGAGGATAGATGACTAGAAATGATTCGGTTGACCGTTTTATGTGTGGATTAATTGCCGGAGTAGAGGACCTTGTGCGTTTCAGGTAAATTAACAACTCAATGTTTATATCCCAGGACAAATTAGCTAGCAACAGCAAGCTAGCTAAATAGGACAAATTAGCTAGCAAGTGCAAGCTAACTAGCTAAATTGCCATAAATGTTTAATGCTTTTCGACCTGTCCCCAAATTAATATCATTGGTTCAGAGTTTGTTTTGATATTTTAACCTGTGTGTTTGGTGTAGGGGGACAAAATAAATGTATGCACGATAGCGCACGTACGCAGCCGGTTTGGGTTCCGTGTTAGGCAAGGTCTGTTTCCTCGTCTCTGCTGCTGCTGCCTTCACCACGTTGTTCTCAATCCCAATATGCTAGTTCAATTTGCTATTATGCACATAGGAACATAGGGAAAGTCATCAATTCTACGGCACATTGAAGATTATACTCCAGAACCACGGACAGCAACCATATCCAACGCGGGAGAAAGCACATTTGTTATGAAATAATATTTGATTTATTAGTGTTGCACCATTATTTTTGCATAATATAACCACATACAATTTCAGTATCACGTCTTAGAGTGATGGACTGTGCCATGCCCGTGGTCCCCACAATGAATTAGTCCACTGAGACAGGCACGAATCAGATAGGTGACTTGTGCACCATGAAAGAAATATATATATTGTGACTGCTCGATTAAAGAAATGTTGGTTGACCAACAGCCTATCTGTCACGGCTGTCGTAAGGAGGAGCGGACCAAAGTGCAGCGTGTGTGTCGTTCCACATTTTATTTACACTGTGAAACTATGCAAACATAAATAAACTGGACGACAACAACAACAACAAACCGTGACGCAAACATACACTGACTCAAAGATAATCTCCCACAAACCCAGGTGGAAAAAAAACCCCTACTTAAGTATGATCTCCAATTAGAGACAACGAGGACCAGCTGCCTCTAATTGGAGATCATCCCAAACAAAACCCCAACATAGAAATACAAAACTAGAACCTGACAACGTAGAAATAGAAAACATAGGGAAAAAACCTGTCACTCCCTGACCTACTCTACCATAGAAAATAACATATTTCTATGGTCAGGACGTGACACTATCGACCAAACAACTAAATGGGGTCAGCCGTAGTTTTTTTTATGTTACTATTTACCCCTTTTTCTCCCCAATTGGTAGTGTGTGATTTGGAGAATTTTCCAGTCAAAATGTAACAAGTACTTTTGAGTGTCAGGGAAAATGTCAAAATTACATCATTTTTCTAGGAATGTAGTAAAAGTTGGCAAAAATATAAATTGTAAAGTAAAGTTTAGATCCCCCCCCAAAAAAACGACTTAAGTAGTACTTTAATGTATTTTTACTTAAGTACATTACACCACTTTGAAGACCTGTCTGGTCGAAACAGCTGTTGCCAATAAACCACATGGGAGAATTGACTGTAATGTACAGAGATCTTTTTACTGTCCTAATGAGTGTTCTGTAACCATGTAATGAGGATATTAGGAGCCTGAGCAGGCCAGCTCACTGCCATGCACTGTGGCCTAGCTAAGCCAGCTCCATCATGATCAAATTACTCCACCGAAAACCCAGAACATGCGAGGAAACAAACAGACATATTACCAAACTTGCATAAACTACAAACTTGCCAGAAATAAAAGATTGTGGAAGTTGATCAGTGTAATAATGGTGTATTGATAGGAGGAAACATAGGGGTTCAACAATCAACAGTCCAGAGAGCAACATTTAAATAACTGAAAACCTTACACGTACCTGAGTGCAGAAAAATATCGAGTTAATAATCCATCAGAAGTCCAAAAGGACATTATCAGGCCAAGACCGTATATTAACACATTCTATTCAGAGTTCCATAATTACATTTTTCTGTAGGAGCAATGTTTCCTTTAAATTTCACTCCACGCTTTCATGGTATCGTTAGAAAACGAGTCCAGTAGTCATCGTTGGAACTAACTCTCTTGACTCTTGAGTGACAGGGAGGATGTTAAGAGCAGTCAAAGAGCCTCTGAGCTACTGCAGCAATGGGCCCCATCTGTTGAGCCGATTTTAGATCAGGGGCTGCTCATTTACAGATTAAAATTAAATGATGCCCTGATTGGTCTGAATCCCTCAGGTCCCACAGCAATTCTCTCCTCAAGCTACGATCTGTTTGACCTGCTTTCTGTTCTTCAAGTTTCGACGCCCGAACAGATCTGCCATCTAGTCCACACACATGTTTTCGTTGACGTGAACTAAAATGGACTTGTTCTCTTGGTAGAAGTGTGCCTAGTTAAAAAGGGCCTTTCTTAGGACATTTAGCTTTTTTGTACTCAACTACAACTTCAACTCCATATTTATAGGTGACAGAAGTCGTTTCCAGCTGCATAACTGTGACAGCTCCTGGGTTTGGATGCCCTTGATTACCTGAACAATACATTGGATGACCTGGTTAACTGTAACTAGGACTGTAGCAATACATTTTGATAGCACGTACAGCAAGGGTGTCCAAACTTATCTGCAAAGGAACAGTGTGGGAACAGGCTTTGCTCCAACCAATGTAGCATTGTATCGAGACTCATTCAGAGGTAAATCATGTTGTATCCTTGAGTATCAATCCAGTATTGAATCATAGTTCTGTCAGATGATTAGAAACGTATTGATTTCCACTCTGTAGAGGCTTGGCTCAGTTAAACAGTATCCCTGTCCCTGAGCTCTGCTGGCCTGTACTGTGGGGGAGGGCTAGAGAAGGTGGCCTCTTATGATCCCACATATTGTATTACATGACTGAAAAGGTTTACTTACAAACTTAGCTGTCCCCATTTTGAAAAACTGAAAACGAAATGTTAATGGTAAAAATAGATAATTTCTTCTAATTGTTGTGTCATTTTAGAATGTCAATCCAAACTCCAGTACTAGTTGTGATAGGCCGACTTGTCCATATGAACTGATAAGGTCAAGTTTAAGAGTAAAAAAAAATAGCTGTCAACATGTCACCCAGGGTGTGTTTTGCGGCATTTTGTTTGCTTACTGTGGCCGTAATTTGACATTTAAATTTGGGTAATTTAACAGATGCTCTTATCCAGGGCGACTTACAGTCAGTGCATTCAACTAATGTTGCAACTGTTTTGTTCTCTTGTGTTTGTGCCACAGTATTTACATGACAATGGGGTGGTGCACCGTGACCTGAAACCAGAAAACCTTCTGTACGCTGACCTCTCTTTGGACGCCCCGCTTAAGATTGGTAACTACAAGTACCTGTAGGCTGTTACACAACCTGACACCTTCCTAGATAATCTGACTGTCTCCTAGATAAACTGACTGTCTCCTAGATAAACTGACTGTCTCCTAGATAAACTGACTGTCTCCAAGATAAACTGACTGTCTCCAAGATAAACTGACACCTTCCTAGATAAACTGACACCTTCCTAGATAAACTGACTGTCTCCTAGATAAACGGACTGTCTCCTAGATAAACGGACTGTCTCCTAGATAAACTGACTGTCTCCTAGATACACTGACTGTCTCCTAGATACACTGACACCTTCCTAGATAAACGGACACCTTCCTAGATAAACTGACTGTCTCCTAGATAAACGGACTGTCTCCTAGATAAACTGACTGTCTCCTAGATAAACGGACTGTCTCCAAGATAAACTGACTGTCTCCTAGATAAACTGACTGTCTCCTAGATAAACGGACTGTCTCCGAGATAAACTGACTGTCTCCTAGATAAACTGACTGTCTCCTAGATAAACGGACTGTCTCCAAGATAAACTGACTGTCTCCTAGATAAACTGACTGTCTCCTAGATAAACGGACTGTCTCCGAGATAAACTGACTGTCTCCAAGATAAACTGACTGTCTCCTAGATAAACTGACTGTCTCCTAGATAAACTGACTGTCTCCTAGATAAACTGACTGTCTCCTAGATACACTGACTGTCTCCTAGATACACTGACTGTCTCCTAGATACACTGACACCTTCCTAGATAAACGGACACCTTCCTAGATAAACTGACTGTCTCCTAGATAAACTGACTGTCTCCTAGATAAACTGACTGTCTCCTAGATAAACTGACTGTCTCCTAGATAAACTGACACCTTCCTAGATAAACTGACTGTCTCCTAGATAAACTGACTGTCTCCTAGATAAACTGACTGTCTCCTAGATAAACTGACTGTCTCCTAGATAAACGGACTGTCTCCGAGATAAACTGACTGTCTCCAAGATAAACTGACTGTCTCCTAGATAAACTGACTGTCTCCTAGATAAACTGACTGTCTCCTAGATACACTGACACCTTCCTAGATAAACTGACTGTCTCCTAGATACACTGACTGTCTCCTAGATACACTGACTGTCTCCTAGATAAACTGACTGTCTCCTAGATAAACTGACTGTCTCCTAGATAAACGGACTGTCTCCTAGATAAACGGACTGTCTCCTAGATAAACGGACTGTCTCCTAGATAAACGGACTGTCTCCAAGATAAATGGACTGTCTCCAAGATAAATGGACTGTCTCCAAGATAAATTGACACCTTCCTAGATAAACTGACACCTTCATAGATAAACTGACTGTCTCCTAGATAAACTGCCACCTTCCAAGATAAACTGACTGTCTCCTAGATAAACTGACACCTTCCTAGATAAACTGACTGTCTCCTAGATACACTGACTGTCTCCTAGATAAACTGACACCTTCCTAGATAAACTGACTGTCTCCTAGATAAACTGACTGTCTCCTAGATAAACTGACTGTCTGCTAGTTAAACTGACTGTCTCCTAGATAAACTGACTGTCTCCTAGATAAACTGACTGTCTCCTAGATAAACTGACTGTCTCCTAGATAAACTGACTGTCTGCTAGTTAAACTGACTGTCTCCTAGATAAACTGACTGTCTCCTAGATAAACTGACTGTCTCCTATATAAACTGACTGTCTCCTAGATACACGGACACCTTCCTAGATAAACTGACACCTTCCTAGATAAACTGACTGTCTCCTAGATAAACTGACTGTCTCCTAGATAAACTGACTGTCTCCTAGATAAACTGACACCTTCCTAGATAAACTGACTGTCTCCTAGATAAACTGACACCTTCCAAGATAAACTGACTGTCTCCTAGATAAACTGACACCTTCCTAGATAAACTGACTGTCTCCTAGTTAAACTGACTGTCTCCTAGATAAACTGACTGTCTCCTAGATAAACTGACTGTCTCCTATATAAACTGACTGTCTCCTAGATACACTGACTGTCTCCTAGATAAACTGACACCTTCCTAGATAAACTGACTGTCTCCTAGATAAACTGACTGTCTCCTAGATAAACTGACTGTCTCCTAGATAAACTGAAGTTACATCTGTTGGGGACATTAGTTATACTGTATAAGGCATATAAGGAACAATTATTCTGGTGCGCTGTTTTTTTGCGTTACTGATTATTTGGTCTAATCTCGATTTCACAGGGTGGCATCTTTCAAATTTCCGAAGTGGAGGGTTTAATGTGGCCTTCAGAGGATGGGGTGTTGACTTCGCCACTCACACTAGGCAAAAAATATCAATGCTTGCCCAAAACTAAAACTCGAATTTGATTCTGGGTTCCAAGATGAATTCATTTTGACAGGAGTCAGGGATCTGGACTTTTGATATAGTATGAGTTGCTTTGTTTACTACTGTATTTCCTGTTATTGATGTCCATTCCATTATTCCTAAGTAATGGTTAGGTAACAACATTAACTATCCTTCTGTATCATAAAGAACATATAACATTAATGATAAAACAATTAAAGATGATAAGGCCAATGCTCGTCTCATCCTTTCAAATGTACACTGAGTGTACAAAACATTAGGAACTCTTTCCATGACATAGACTGGTGTCCATGACATAGACTTGTGAATCCTGGTGAAAGCTATGATCCCTTATTGATTTCTCTTGATAAATCCACTTCAATCAGTGTTGATGAAGGGGAGCAGACAGGTTAAATTAGGATTTTTAAGCCTTGAGACAATTGAGACATGGATTGTGTATGTGTGCCATTCAGAGGGTGAATGGGCAAGACAAAATATTTAAGTGTATTTGAACGGGGTATGGTAGTAGGTGACACGCGCACCACTTTGAGTGTGTCAAGAACTACAACGCTGTTGTGTTTTTCATGCTCAACAGTTTCCCATGTGCATCAAGTATGGTCCACCACCCAAAGGACATCCAGCCATGGTCCAGCATCCCTGTGGAACACTTGACACCTTGTATAGTCCATGCCCTGACGAATTGAGGCTGTTCTGAGGGCAAAAGGGGGTGCAACTCAATATTAGGATGGTGTTCATAATGTTTTGTACACTCAGTGTATAATACTAACACTAAACCATTATCTGACCTTCACAGCTGACTTTGGCCTCTCAAAGATAATAGATGAGCAAGTGACCATGAAGACGGTGTGTGGCACTCCTGGATACTGCGGTGAGTTATAAATTGACAGATATATCCCAATGTGAATACAATTGTAGGATCAGGGTCGCCTGGTGTGTTGAGCCACACTCCCGCAGTGTTTATTGATTGGTGCTTCCCATTGAACCATAACAAAACAAATTGCAAGGTCACACTAATGAAAGGAAATAGAGACCACAGTGTGACATTAAAAGGGGCAACCCGGGATTGGCTAGGAAATATTGACATATATTATATAGACACATACATTGTGAGATTGATATCAGTCCAATGAATCGTCTTCAACCACAACAAAGCAAATTGTTGGGGCGCACTATAATATTTGTACAAAAAGATGTAAATATATAAAATGTAATATGCGATGGATGAAAGGGATAAAACACAGAAAGTGAATGGGGTCACGGGGAAAGGAACAGCTGCCTCCAGGTGTGTATGTAGTATGGAGGCAGCAGCAATACCACTAGACCAGCTATGGGATCAGGCCCAAAATGTTTCATGGAGGCTACAGACTGCAGCTTTCAAGGAAATAACATTCATAGTTCATAGTGTGTTTATCAGGATGAGCTGTCCTGTGTGGAAGCTGACAGCTGGCTCTCACTCTCTCCCTCTCCATCCCTACCTCCCCATCTCGCCCTGCAGCACCAGAGATCCTCAGAGGCAATGCCTATGGTCCTGAAGTGGACATGTGGTCTGTGGGAGTGATCCTGTACATCTTGTGAGTTAAAAGAAACTACACTTCGAAATCTTGCCCAAGATCTGCGTGTACTCCGTGGGTAGCTGGCAATTTGATGACAAATTGAAGTCCTCTCATCACAGTATTGCAGCTAATGTAACCTCAGATATTCCCCTTTCTCCTATGGATTCTGGGTGTAATATGCAAGTCTATTAGAGAGGTCTCTTGTCTGAAAGTATCCCGTATCTGTCTTTAAATCAAGTGAGAGTGGTGAAACAAATAAATAATTAAAGGGAAATGTTGCCTCTCCCCTCAGGCTGTGTGGGTTCGAACCATTCTTCGATCCGAGGGGAGACCAGTACATGTACAGCCGCATCCTCAACTGCGACTATGAGTTTGTCTCCCCCTGGTGGGACGAAGTCTCCCTCAACGCGAAGGACTTGGTGGGTTCCACCGTTTACTTCAAACAGAGGCTTTTATTATGAAAAACACTTATACTGTATTTGAAGGTCTGCTTATAAACATTATTGCTTTATTTGACAAGTATGTAAATGTATGTACAAAGGCTGTTTGTTATTGATTACAATACCTTTCAATACTTGGGGCTCTATTTTCGACTGGCGTTAAGGCTGCGCTAGTGTCAAACGCACGTTTTTTGGAAACTTTGACCTGTTATGCCTTGATCAGACTGACAGCGTCATTGCATTATGGTACACCAGAAGTACATACATTTCCAATGGAATGCTGTGTTTGCCTTGCAGTATTGCCTTGCAGTATTGCCTTGCAGTATTGCCTTGCAGTATTGCCTTGCAGCATGGTGTGGTGCGTACGTTGGATTTATTGAATGTATGCGTAGACGTCTTGACAGAAATGGTAGCAGAAGGTGAATGGTGAACTTTTGATGCACACATATCCAGATGATGCTGCGTACCATTTTGCACAGTGACGCTGTCAGTGGGATTGAGGCATTACAGACAGGTATTTGGTATTTCACCTGTCTTATATCCGCTCGCTAGTGCTCAGATGGGAGGGGTGGGAATATTTGAGGAGTGTCCTTACAGGCTCGAGCGTTGGGCCAGTCGCTGAACGGTCGTTGGTTGGAATAGCGGAGCTTGCTGTGCTCTTAACCCTAATTGCTCCAGGGTCGTTGTACAGTTGTGACCCCACTCACTGCGGTTGTCTCAGTGGGAGTTGGGATATGTAAGAAACACACTTGTATTTAACAGAAAAATTAAAAGCAACCCCCAAATAATAAAAAAGTGATCCAAAGTACTAATTTCAGGCAGTGCATGTATCCTACACCCTCCATCCCATCGAGAGATGTGAACCTAGAATTTAGAAGTAATTTTCATGTAACAAGTGCTTGTTTTTTGTTTCATATGTTCAAAATCCAAGCCCTCCGTAGACTGCCCATACCCAATAACAAAGGCTGGTTCAACAGCAATGCATTGTCTTTTTTCTCCTGGCGATTTTATGATATCAATGCACTTTACATGCATTTATTGTTGATGTAAAAAAAAAAAGATTGCTTTTAATAAAATTGAACAAAAAATAAACTTATTAGAATGATTCACCATCCTGGTTTTATGGTGAGAACATCCGTGGCATGCATGCAATTCAACTTCTGGAGAAATGTGAATGCGATCTGTAAAATGGTTCCAACATGACCCTTCATAGCCTGTTGTTTTAGTAGTAAATGCTCACAAGGAGAAATGATGGTGCCTGTAAGTGTATTTAGACACAGCCAATTTAAAACAAGTTGTTTAATTTTTTTCAAATGGGATTAGAATTATTGTCTCTCTTTTTAGGTCTTGTCAATATTTAATTTAATTTTGCTTATTGACAACGTTTGGCATGTCCATGCCCAGCCTAATGCAATTTACTGTAGGCCTAGCCCCTATATCAGTGTGAATACTATGTACAGTACCAGTAAAACGTTTTAGAACACCTACTCATTCAAGGGTTTTTCTTTATTTTTACTATTTTCTACGTTGTATAATAATACTGAAGACATCTAAACTATGAAATAACACATATGGGCTGATGTAGTAACCAAAAAAGTGTTAAACAAATCAAAATATATTTTATATTTTTCAAAGTAGCCACCCTTTGCCTTGGTGACAGCTTTGCACACGCTTGGCATTCTCTCAACCAGATTCACCTGGAATGCTTTTCCAACAGTCTTGAAGGAGTTCCTACATGTGCTGAACACTTGTTGGATGCTTTTCCTTCACTCTGCGGTCCAACTCATCCCAAACCATCTCAATTGGGTTGAGGTCGGGTGATTGTGGAGGCCAGGTCATCTGATGCAGCACTCCATCACTCTCCTTCCAGGTCAAATAGCCCTTACACAGCCTGGAGGTGTGTTGGGTCATTGTTCTGTTGAAAAACCAATGATAGTCCCACTAAGCACAAACCAGATGGGATGGCGTATCGCTGCAGAATGCTGTGGTAGCCATGCTGGTTAAGTGTGCCTTGAATTCTAAATAAATCACAGACAGTGTCACAAGCAAAGTACCATCACACCTCCTTCTCCATGCTTCACGGTGGGAACCACACATGCGGAGATCATCCGTTCACCTACTCTGCATCTCACAAAGATACAGAGGTTGGAACGAAAAATCTGAAATTTGGACTCGTTAGACCAAAGGACAGATTTTCACCAGTCTAATGTCCATTGCTCGTATTTCTTGGCCCAATCAAGTCTCTTCTTCTTATTGGTGTCCTTTAGTAGTGGTTTCTTTGCAGCAATTCGACCATGAAGGCCTGATTCACGCAGTCTCCTCTGAATAGTTGATGTTGAGATGTGTCTTACTTGAACTCTGTGAAGCATTTATTTGGGCTGCTTTTGATTTGTTTAACACTTTTTTGGTTACTACATGATTCATATGTGTTATTTCATAGTTTTTGTCTTCACTTTTATTCACTATTATTCTACACTATTAAGAAAAACCCTGGAATGAGTAGGTGTGTCCAAACCTTTGACTGGTACCGTATATATTTTCATATTGAAGCCATGCAATTGCTTAGAACAATGTGGACTGCAAACAGGTTCAAGATGGGATAGGTCTTAATTTTGTTATTTTGTTTCTGTAAGCTATTTAACAAACTATAATGGACTAATATTGGAATTGATTACAAGGGAATACATAAATGACAGTAAATACACAGCTTGACACAAGCACATATTTAGCCATGGAGCATGTTCTGATTGGCCAGCGTGTGGTCAAGCCTCAACTTATTTAGTCATCAAAAACCAGTCTTTTCGCATCACCGCCAGCACTCATTCTTGGTTATGAAAATAGCTGAAATATTTCTGACACACCTCAAACCTATACCACTTAGATTTACCATTGTGTTAGGTTTGTTAAAATAGAGCCCATGATATATATGTGGGTCGTTCTTGAATTGCTGTGGCATTTCAGTCCCTTTGCAACCATGAAGAACACTTTAAAATGACATATAGTTACACATCATACATGTTTTTGTTTATATTGAACTGTTTATCAGTGGGAAAACATAATGCAAATCCTTTATACTGCAAAACTTTGTTTATGCATTGTTGAAAGTGCTCAAGGTAAGCAAATTGGCGTGTCCCAGTAGTGATGTGTAGAGACATGTTTTGGGGGATTTAGAGATACCTATTATTTTGAATGCTAGTATGTAAGATATTGCATAGATCAATAAAAACAAAGAAGACTATTAAAACACCTATTTTTTGTTACTAGTATAATGTGTGTCCCTCAGTTTTGTCATTGCTGTTACCGTCTTGAAAATGACTGATTACAAAGATATACAAGGATCTTGAGCATTCTCTCCAGTGGCAAACTGTTATTGGGGGAGGGGTCTATATTAAAGAAAATGATGTCATAAATGTGAGGATGTAAAAGAAATAACATTGTGAGCAAAATGATTAATCATATCACATAAGTAAATGTTTTTGCTTGGGTTGATGACCTTAGATTTGAGAATTTTGAGCCTCCATTTCAGAAAATTATTTAAAAATGTTTAATTGGTGCTACCATCATTGGTGTTACTACTCCTACTGGTTGCACAATGTTATCATAATGGTAACAATGATTTAAAGTCATTAAGCTACCACTACAAAGACCCACAAGCTACCTTATTAGTTGATTTAGAATGGGAAATACATTTAAATAAAAACAATATATAGAAAAATGTAGTTTCCCAAATGCCATAGTATTTCAAGAATGACCCGTATATGACAAATATAAGATGTTATACAGTACTGTAAGACATTAGGTTTGTAAAATTTAGTCAAATGTATTTTTACCTTTATTTAACTAGGAAAGTCAGTTAAGAACAAATTCTTATTTTCAATGACGGCCTAGGAACAGTGGGTTAAACTGCCTTGTTCAGGGGCAGAACGACAGATTTTTACCTTGACAGCTCGGGCATTCGATCTTGAAACCTTTCGGTTACTAGTCTGACGCTCTAACCACTAGGCCACCTGCCACCCCAGGCAGGTAGCCCCAGGCTAGTAAAATGTATATGTAACCTTATATACAATTTCTCTCATGCTTCATGGCTAGAGGAAAACCCATATTGTCAAAAAGCTATTACTGCGTAGAATATGTTGTGTTACCGCCAGCCAAACAAGCATAAAACTCCCAATAAAAAATAAGCCTCCATTTTGTTTTGGCCCGGCCGGATTCAATCAACTTTGCATCAGCACATTTAATTGAATAAATGTTCTTTCTTTACACAATTACTGTCTATTAGACCTGGGTCAAATACATGTAAAATACTTTAAATATTTGAGTTGTGCTGAATTTAGTTTGGGGTTTGCACTTTTGGGACTATTCCATTGCTGCCACAAGGTCAACTAAGTCAAAAAGAACCTCTCTCCCGTTGGCTGTCCCCTCAGGTCAGTAAGCTGATAGTGCAGGACCCCCACAAGAGGCTGATGGTGAAGGAGGCCCTGGAGCACCCCTGGGTACTGGGCAAGGCTGCCCGTTTCTCCCACATGGACACCACTCAGAGGAAGCTACAGGAGTTCAACGCCCGGCGCAAACTCAAGGTGAGTGAGGGGCTTGATGATAGCATCAAGAGTGCTTTATTATTTTTCGAATAATAAAAAATGTACCATTAATTTGAAAGATTTAGGGCTCGACTCAATCCGTATCACTGAAGTTCAGTGCTATAGGGTGGAAGGTAGCCTCGAGGTTAGAGCATTGGGCGAGAAACTGAAAGGTCGCTGGTTTGAATCCCGGAGCCGACAAGGTGACACGTCTGTCGCTGTACCCTTGAGCAAGGCACTTAACTCCGATTGCTCGAGGGCCACTGGATAATGGTGAGCCTGGCTGAGACCTGCCACTCTCTGTGGGTAACTCAGGGGGAGTTGGGATATGCAAGAAACACATTTCCATTACATGTGTGTAACAGGACAAATATAAGCACCCCCCAAATGATTATTATAGCGGGATTGAAAGTACATTTCTGATTGAGTTGACTGAATGCAGTCTCTGCGAATGCGGGAACAATGCCTTTAAATTTCAATTGCGCTATAACTCTGAACATGAGCGACACGGATTGAATTGAGCCCTCAGAGTAATGCACTTTGGACAACAATAGACATCAACAAACATTGCAGTTCAAATAATTGTATGCTGTCCTGATCCTCTTGGGAAATGTAAGCTTGCGGCCCAACCATTGTCTTGAATGGAATGTATGAACCTAATCACCACTATTGTTACATTGACATTCAGATTCTGGCTGAAGCACAGCTGTATGCCTCATCTCTGAGCTGTGTGCCATGTTTCTCTGACTGCAGGCTATCATGAAGGCTGTGGTGGCCACCAGCCGTATGCACGAGGGCTCCCGGCGACGCACGGACAGCTGCGATATGCCCGGCTCTGACAAGACCACCTCCAGGCAGAGCAGCATGCAGCAGGACCCTCCCCAGGACTCCCTGGAGGGCCAGGCCTGCCAGGGAACGGACACTTCCCCGACCCAGGAGGACGACCAGTGTCCCCCGCCCCTCCCACCACGTTGCCCCATACCCTCCACCACCAACCCTCCTCTACTGGCTGGGGTTCTCTTCCCCTCCCGCCCACCCACCAGGCCCCCACTAAGGGGAGTTGATGGGCAGAGACAGATATCGGTCATCCCCAAGACCACAGTGGTACGGCCTAGGGTGCCCCAGAAGAGCTGCTCCTCGGTGGACTCCTCCACCACCAAGCGGGAGCCGTCCTCCCCGGTCCTGACCACTCCCCCGAGCCCCAAAAGCCTCGGCAACAGATTCTCCATGGGGGTGGAGTCTGGCAGCAAAACGGCACAGTGTCAATGAGTGAGTGGCAGGTACCAAACAGTACGGGCTCCTCACCTACTGTAGGAGCTCCTACTGTTGTCCTAAAATGGCCGACGTCATTGTGAGAGTCAGGTGAGATGGTAGAAGATGACAACATGGAGGAGGAAGGATGAGAGGGAGAATGGATGTCTAATCTCGTCATATCTGTATCTGTTTAGACCGGGGACAAACGACTACTATACTTCCCTTGATATTTATTGTTCCTCTGTGTGCGTAACGAGATTGGATACTCATAACGAATTTGCAAATTAACTTTTAACTTTGGTCTAAACTTGGTTGCCAAGTTGCTTTAACCTCTTAATTTTCATTACTTTTCAAGACAAGGCCTCTCTGAAAAGGACAAGGCCTCTCTGAAAAGGACAAGGCCTGTCTGAAAAGGACAAGGCCTCTCTGAAAAGGACAAGCAAGGCCTCTCTGAAAAGGACAAGCAAGGCCTCTCTGAAAAGGACAAGCAAGGCCTCTCTGAAAAGGACAAGCAAGGCCTCTCTGAAAAGGACAAGCAAGGCCTCTCTGAAAAGGACAAGCAAGGCCTCTCTGAACAGGACAAGCAAGGCCTCTCTGAACAGGACAAGCAAGGCCTCTCTGAACAGGACAAGCAAGGCCTCTCTGAACAGGACAAGCAAGGCCTCTCTGAACAGGACAAGCAAGGCCTCTCTGATCAGGACA
The DNA here is from genome assembly GCF_901001165.1 of Salmo trutta. NCBI lineage: Eukaryota > Metazoa > Chordata > Actinopteri > Salmoniformes > Salmonidae > Salmo > Salmo trutta. The sequence continues at coordinate 12,653,010 of NC_042973.1, read as the reverse complement.
AGGCCTCTCTGAACTGTTTTACTTCAAAGGCCACATACTTTGTATTCTCTGCACCTTTCTACAATTCAATGTTGGAATCTACAGACTTCATATGCAAATATGTGAATGCATACACATAATCCTCTCATTCAGGTAGTAAAGATATTGTATTTGTGAGCTTATGAATGTAGTCAAGGTGTATTGTAATATTTACTTTGCAATAATTTTAATGATCTAATATTTGCACTGTATACGTTGATTAATCGACATAGATCACAAAAAGCATTCACACTGCTAATCGTTTACTATTTAAGTCAAACTGCACTTTTATTCCTCTGGAAATGTACATGACTGACCAGAATAGCTTGTTTGTGGCTCAAACCAATTTTCCCTTCATTCATTGGTTGTAAAACATTCTTGGGTAGTTACCATCTGCTGAAGGAACACACATCATATTCACCTCATCTGTACCTCACTGGAGCTACCACTCTACCTCTGTGTGCAGTGGCTTCCAACCCAGTAATGGCAAAACCTGTAAAGAAACTGTTGGACTGGGTGAGGTTATGAGGCGAAGCACAGCTTTCTGCAACAGAATCATATTTTAAGTGGCAAGTAAATACCTGCGAGGCGAACCCTCATTTTCATTGGCTAAGGGCTTTTCTCAATGGAACTCAAATAACTGATCAAATGAGTGTCATTAAAATACAGTCAATTTCCATTTCAAGGGCCAACCTTCACCTGCTATCTTGTATTCTCACTCTAACATTGCCAAATATTAAGCCTGCATTATACTGCTGACATGTTCATACATGTCTAAACCATTCATTTACACCTATGAAATGTATAAAGTATGGCTATTTTACTTATCATAATTATTCCTTACAAATGCTTTATTTGGGGGTTGGGAGGGGGGTGTAGTTAACCGTTGTGTTGGTTTTGTAATTCATTTCTGTATTTCCTGTTTTTCATTCATTCACATTATTGTAGCCTACCTTTTGAAGGTGACATATTTTAGACAACATGAGATTGATTTAACGGTCATAAGAGGGGAATGTATTGAAGGTGTACAGGTCTATACACTTTGTATGTTTGATCATATCACAATAATCTAAATCAATTGGATTTGATTGTCTTGTATTCTACAGAAATATTTAACACAGCATCCATTCAAGATGGTAGTTGCTGTGTGATAACATAAAATTAATAAAACGTTTATTTAGAAGTCCAATATTAGCCTGGAAGAGTTATCAGTTTTATAACAAACTGCCAATATGAGAATCTCTAGACGCAAAAGAAACGCACACCTATTCAGGCGAGGTGCTGGCTAGCGGAGTGGAACACTTAAAAAAATAAAGGAGAGCTCTCATCTGAGCTCCTAGTGTGCGGCCCTCCTTTCTTTAAATAGGACAATCTCACCTCACACATACATTTGATTTGATTTAATGAAAATACAATAAACATTGAAAGTACAGTAAATCAGTGGACAGAGAACGGAATTTTATTGATGTACGTCAGACGATTACTGTACAGAAAATACCATTAGAGTTAAAGCATGTCACAGATTCACATGGGAATGACGAGGAACATGGAAGGACAACTCATGTTGGAAACTAAAGCAGAACAACTGTTGAAGTATAGCATACTGTACAATATTGGGAATCTGAAGTTATTTATTTTGCATCGCTGTAGTTGGATTATAATTTGGCCACTGTCTTCTCAGCAACAGAAAATTAGGAAGAAAAGAAAGTAGGTTTGTTCTCTGAATAACTTATGAGTACAAATTAATTTAAAATAGTGTTTAAAATATTGATGCAATGTTTGTGCACATAGCCAACATACACAGATGCCTTGTAAAACTTGATATGACTCTGGCTGAAGCACTTTGAAACCATTACACAGCATGTGACACATATGAAAGACATGCTGTCCATATAACACACCTAAAAACATGGCTGTGTCCTAATATTCTTAACTGGATACCTTATTTCTTTGCCTTTCCATTGTGAAACACCTGGACAGGCATCCATCATATTACTTTCAACTGTTGCGGTTTTTCAGATCAGTGGTCACAAAGGCAAGGAGACAAGGAAAGGAAGCAGGTTCAGAAATGTGACGTAACCCCCGAATCCATCTGTAGCGTCCCTGCCTACTCGCATCCTGGTCTTAAAATGGTGGACAGGAATGCAATAGCACAGGTGACAATCTTTTGAGAGTATAATATATTGAGATGGCTTAATTCTGATTATTTCATCGACATAGTTCTGGGTCTCAGACAACAACAGTCACTGCCTTGTGAAGAAACCATTTCAACTGGAACCAGTCAGTGCAGGACACACGTATAGGTATACAAGCGGTCTCGGTCTTTGTCCAAAGGGTGAATCCAACGCTACAGTGCTTCTAATAGAGGCCAAAGCGGGGGTTCATGGCAGGTCTGTTGGAAGCTATCCACAGCACAAACATGCTTTAATATGGCTCTAGAAAAACGAGTGGGCTGCTATTGAATGTCTTTCTATTGTATGTTAATCCCCATTGCTATTGAGAGAGTCTTCCCATCATATGTTATACTGCATGGCCATTGAGTCTTCCCATCATATGTTAACCCTCATGGGCACCTTGGCTTGGATAGACATTTTGGAATGTTCAATTACTTGTTGCACACCTCATGGTCTCAGTGCTTTGTTATAAGAATGGCCTTCTATTCTGACATTTCATTGGTTCATTATGACATTTCAATAGCTATTGGGAGCCATGTCTGTTCTATATTCAACTACCGTGCTTTAAGTTCTGGTTAGGTGAGTGTCAGGGTTGGTAAAGTAGCAGTTGGGCTGAGTTAAATGGAGACAGTTAAAGCAGCCAAGTAGCATAGATGGAGTACTCCAGTTACTGCTAACAATAGAAGAGAGATGTGGGAGCCCTTCATAAACCAGTATCATTACGTTAGAATTAGGTTACCTCCTGTTTTTCAGATATCAGACAAATCTAGGATTGGTTCATGCTTCACTCTGATCAATGGAAAGATCTGTGCAAAGACTTGAGTGACACACGATGACTTCAAGTTTAAATTTGACCTCAGTCCAGTGGAATAAGTAGCTCAGTAGGCTTTATGTAAACTTTGAGTTATTAGCCCGGTTAAACCATATTGAAGACTACGCTGCACCTTTAAAACAATGGTGAGCCCAGTGTTCAGTCTGATTGAACCAGGCTATGGTGTTATAGAAGCAGGAATGAAACAGTCCAGTAGGAATGTCACTTTGGTTCTCCCGACATTTGAACTTGACCCAGATCTTTCACACTGTGCTTAATTACCTCCACACTCAAATTACATTCAAATTCCAAATGGTTTTTTTTTCTTCTTGTTTCTTATTTGTTTTAGAACTGTACAAGATACAAAATGATCAATAATGAGTTATACACATTTATAGGACAACATAGTTTACATAATATTACTTACTATAAAGGACAAACAAGATGTAGTTTTTAGATTCTGAATGCAGTATGCTCCTTTCATTGAGCCGTAAAGATGTGTTATGCTGAAGATGTTTCATGTAGTAGTTGCCTTTTTTAAGTAGCAAATACGTATTCCTAGCCTGTCAACTACTGCCTGTAGCTGTCGCGTGATCCTTACAAGTCAGGGTCAAGACTGCTTGAGCACTTAGATTTCTCATACTATCAGTTAGCCACATAACCTGCTGATAGGCTATATATATATATTTTATATCACTCAGCAGTAGCAATACATAACCCGTGGGCAGAGCGGTATTATTGAATGTCCACCTTGGCGTTATAAGGACCAGAGTTCCTATAGTACTCCGCTAACCTCTCACTTCAAAGACAAAATGATTGGCTTTTTGAAGACAACTAGGAGCCCGGCAGTGTAAACAGTGTAAATGACAACCCACATTAGATTTACCAGTCATTCTCCATCTTGGTTCCACACAACACGAATGACGACACGTCATTTTTCCATCAAAGCTCTAGTGAAGAAGGGTGGTTGGCTGGTCCAGTGGAAAAGTGGGTGAGTTTGAGAGAGAGGAAGATGTGTAGAGGGCTGACTTTGTTCTGTGGCTATCTTCCACCCCTGGAAAGAGAAAAGTGCATTGTCTCAGGTGTTATTTAGGTAGTGTTCATAAGCTCTCCTGTGCATACTGTAGACTTCTCCGGACCTCCAGACCCCCCTAGCCAGGGTGGTCTGCGTAGAGGCCTACGGGGGCCCATCTTTGGGGGAGGAGGGGGGCTGGGAGGTGCTGCCCGTGGAGCTCTTCAGGGAGCCCAGGGTCTTGCTGAACCAGGAATTTTTGGCTGCTTGGATCTCGTTCATCAGGACGCCCCTCTGATGCTCCAACTCCTGAGGACGGACAGAACAAAGGAATAAATAGATACCATAGCAACATGACCAGTCAGCCACCATAGCAACATGACCAGTCAGTCACCATAATAATCATCAATATTAGTCACCATAGCAACATGACCAGTCAGTCACCATAATAATCCCCAATATTAGTCACCATAGCAACATGACCAGTCAGCCACCATAATAATCATCAATATTAGTCACCATAGCAACATGACCAGTCAGCCACCATAATAATCATCAATATTAGTCACCATAGCAACATGACCAGTCAGCCACCATAATAATCACCAATATTAGTCACCATAGCAACATGACCAGTCAGTCACCATAATAATCACCAATATTAGTCACCATAGCAACATGAACAGTCAGTCACCATAATAATCATCAATATTAGTCACCATAGCAACATGACCAGTCAGTCACCACAATAATCATCAATATTAGTCACCATAGCAACATGACCAGTCAGTCACCATAAAAAGCATCAATATTAGTCACCATAGCAACATGAAGTCAGTCACCATAATCATGAATAGTCAAAAAGGGATGGAACATAAAAGCAACACATCCAATGGCTTGAACAGAATGTGAACTACTTTATTATACTACACGGAGTGAGAGACAGTGTGTGTGTGTGTTTTAGTGGGTGTGTGTGTGCATCTGTGTGTGTGTGTTCGTGCATGTGATTCTGTGAGTGTGTTTCTGTGTGTGTTTTAGTGGGTGTGTGTGTGCGTGCGTGCATCTGTGTGTGTGTGTTCGTGCATGTTATTCTGTGTGTGTGTGTGTTTCTGTGTGTGTTTTAGTGGGTGTGTGTGTGCGTGCATCTGTGTGTGTGTGTGTTCGTGCATGTGATTCTGTGTGTGTGTGTGTGTGTTTCTGCATGCGATTGTGTGTGTGTGTTTCTATATGTGTGTGTGTGTGTTTCTATATGTGTGTGTGTGTGTGTGTGTGTGCGTGCGTGCGTCTGTTTCTGTGTGTGTGTGTTTCTGTGTATGCGCGTGCGTGTGTGCTGCTTATCCTTCGTGGTATCTGACCTGGATCTTACACTTGGCCTCTACCAGCTGTAGTTTCGTCTGGGCCAACTCAAGCTCCAGTTCTCTGAGCTGGGACTTCAGGGAGTCCTTCTCCTCGTCCAGCTCACTGTTCCTGTTGTCTCTGCTGGGAGCGGGCATCTGGAGAGGCCCTTCTTTACTGAACACCTCCCTGCAGCACTCACACGCCATCACCTTACTCTGCAGAGAGGCAGGCAGGGAGAGAGAAGCACACATATACCAGGTCAATCTACTGGAGCTACACAACCTGACCAAAAGTAATTGGACACCTGCTCATCGAACATCTCATTCCAAAATCATGGGCATTAATATGAAGTTGGTCCCCCTTTTGCTGCAATAACAGCCTCCACTATTCTGGGAACGCTTGACATTGGAACATTGCTGTGGGGACTTGCTTCCATTCAGCCACAAGAGCATTAGTGAGGTCGGGCACTGATGTTGGGCGATTAGGCCTGGCTCGCTGTCGGCGTTCCAATTCATCCCAAAGGTCTTCAATGGGGTTGAGGTCAGGGCTCTGTGCAGGCCAGTCAAGTTCTTCCACATTGATCTTGACAAACCATTTCTGTATGAACCTCGCTTCGTGCACAGGGGCATTGTTATGCTGAAACAGGAAAGGGCCTTCCCCAAACTGTTGCCACATAGTTGGAAGCACAGAATCGTCTACAGTCATTTTAGGCTGTATGTTAAGATTTTCCTTCCCTGAAACTAAGGGGCCTAGCCCGAACCATGAAAACCAGCACCAGACCATTATTCCTCCTCCACCAAACTTTACAGTTGGCACTATGCATTGGGGAAGGTAGCGTTCTGGCGTCCGCCAAACCCAGATCCGTCTGTTGGACTGCCAGATGGTGAAGGTGATCATCACTCCAAAGAACACATTTCCACTGGCGACAAGCTTTACACCACTCTAGCCAATGCTTGGCATTGCGCATGGTGATATTCTGCTTGTCTGCGCTCGCTCGTCCATGGAAACCAATTTCATGAAGCTCCTGATGAACAGTTATTGTGCTGACGTTGCTTCCAGAGGCAGTTTGAAACTCAGTAGTGAGTGTTGCAACCAAGGACACATGATTTTTACACGCTTCAGCACTAAGCGTTCCCGCTCTGTGTGCTTGTGTGGCCTACCACTTCGCGGCTAAGTCGTTGTTGCTCCTAGACATCTCCACTTGACAATAACAGAACTTACAGTTCACCAAGGCAGCTCTTGCAGGGCAGACATTTGACGAACTGACTTGTTGGAAAGGTGGCATCCTATGACGGTGCCATGTTTAAATTCACTGAACACTTCAGTAAGGCCATTCTACTGCCAAAGTTTGTCAATGGAGATTTCATGGCTGTGTGCTCGATTTTATACACCTGTCAGCAGCAGATGTGGCTGAAATAGCAGAATCCACTAATTTGAAGCGGTGTCCACATACTTTTGTATATATAGTGTAAGTATACACAACATAAAGAATATATATAAAGTATACTCTTGGCATTTTCTCAACCAGCTTAATTAAATAGGTGTGCCTTGTTAAAAGTTGGAGTTGGAATTTCTTTCCTTCTTAATGCGTTTGAGCCAATCAGTTGTGTTGTGACAAGGTAGGGTGGTATACAGAACATAGCCCTATTTGATAAAAGACCAAGTCCATATTATGGCAAGAACAGCTCAAATAAGCAAAGAGAAACAACAGTCCATCATCAACTGTTCAGAGGAGTGTGTGAATTAGGCCTTCATGGTAGAATTCCTGCAAAGATACCACTACTAAAGGACACCAATAAGAAGACGACTTGCTTGGGCCAAGAAACATGAGCAATGGACATTGGAAATGGAAATCTGTTCTTTGGTCTGATGAGTCCAAATTTTAGATTTTTGGTTCCAACCGCTGTCTTTGTGAGATGCAGAGTAGGTGAACGGATGATCTCCGCATGTGTGGTTCCCACCGTGAAGCATGGAGGAGGTGTGATGGTGCTTTGCTGGTGACACTGATTTATTTAGAATTCAAGGCACACTTAACCAGCATGGCAACCACAGCATTCAGCAGACATATGCCATCCCATCTTCTTTGCGCTTAGTGGGACTATCATTTGTTTTTCAACAGGACAATGACCCAACACACCTCCAAGCTGTGTAAGGGCTATTTGACCAAGGAGAGTGATGGAGTGCTGCATCAGATAAGCTGGCCTCGACAATCACCTGACCTCAACCCAACTGAGATGGTTTGGGATGAGTTGGAGCGTAGAGTGAAGGAAAAGCAGCCAACAGTCTTGAAGGAGATCCCACAGCATATGTAGGAACTCCTTCAAGACTGTTGGAAAAGCATTCCTCATGAAGCTGGATGAGAGAATGACAAGTGTGTGCAAAGCTGTCATCAAGGCAAAGGTTGGCTACTTTGAAGATGTGTTTAACACTTTTTTGGTTACTACATGATTCCATATGTGTTATTTCATAGTGTTGAGGTCTTCACTATTATTCTACAATGTAGAAAAGAGTAAAAATAAAGAAAAACCCTTGAATGAGTAGGTGTGTCCAAAATTTTGACTGGTATTGTATATATAAAGTATGTATACACAAAGTATGTATACACAACATAAATACTATATAGAGTAAGATGGTAATAAGATATATTTCACTGTGTCTGTGTAAGTATACATTATATTTCCATTTTCCTTTGCAATGAGTCCATAACTACATTAGCATTACGGTCTCCTAACCAATTGTGCTATTGTGTGTTTTTTTTCGCGATATTTGTAACTTATTTTGTACATAATGTTTCTGCAACCGTATCTTACGGCAAAAAAGAGCTTCTGGATATCAGGACAGCGATCACTCACCTCGGATTAGACAAAGATTTTTTCAACAACAACAACAAGCAGGACTCGATATTCCCAAAACACCCTACAGGGCAGACATCCCAATTATTCGCAAAAGGAAGTGACGCAGAGGACGAAGAGCCGGATGCCTCGTCCGGACCCGCAGAAGGCGAGTAGGAAAGCTGCCGTTACCGTCAATATTACTCGCCAACGTGCAATCATTGGACAATAAACTAGACGAGGTGTGATCACGAATATCCTACCAACGGGACATCAAAAACTGTAATATCCTATGTTTCACGGAATCGTGGCTGAATGACGACATGGATATTCAGCAAGCGGGATATACGCTGCACCGGCAGGATAGAACAGCACACTCCGGTAAGACGACACTCCGGTAAGACGAGGGGGGGGGGGGGTCTGTGCATATTTGTAAACAACAGCTGGTACACAAAATCTAAGGAAGTCTCTGGATTTTTCTCACCTGAAGCAGAGTATATTGTGATAAATTGCAGGCCACACTACTTGCCTGGAGAGTTCTCAGCTATACTTTTCGTGGCTGTTTATTTACCACCACAAACAGATGCTGGCACTAAGACCGCACTCAGTCAGCTGTATAAGGAAATATGCAAACAGGAAACCACTCACCCAGAGGCGGCGCTCCTAGTGGCCGCAGACTTTAATGCAGGGAAACTTAAATCAGTTCTACCAAATCTCTATCAACATGTTAAATGTGCAACCAGAGGGAAAATAACTCTAGATCACCTGTACTCCACACACAGAGATGCATACAAAGCTCTCCCTCGCCCTCCATTTGGTAAATCCGACCACAACTCTATCCTCCTGATACCTGCTTACAAGCAAAAATTAAAGCAGGAAGCACCAGTGACTCGGTTTATAAAAAAATGTTCAGATGAAGCAGATGCTAAACTACAGGACTGTTTTGCCATCACAGAGTGGAACATGTTCCGGGATTCTTCCGATGACATTGAGGAATACACCACATCAGTCACTGGCTTTATCAATAAGTGCATTGAGGACGTCGTCCCCACAGGTTGGGGTACGTACATACCCCAACCAGAAGCCATGGATTACAGGCAACATTCGCACCGAGCTAAAGGGTAGAGCTGCCGCTTTCAAGGTGCGGGACTCTAACCTGGAAGCTTACAAGAAATCCAGCTATGCCCTGCGACGAACCATCAAACAGGCAAAGCGTCAATACAGGGCTAAGATTAAATCGTACTACACCGGCTCCAACACTCGTCGGATGTGGCAGGGCTTGCAAACTATTACAGACTACAAAGGGAAGCACAGCCGCGAGCTGCCCAGTGACACAAGCCTTACAGACGAGCTAGCTCGCTTCGAGGCAAGCAACACTGAGGTACGCATGAGAGCATCAGCTGTTCCTAACGACTGTGTGATCACGCTCTCCGTAGCCAACGTGAGTAAGACCTTTAAACAGGTCAACATACACAAGGCTGCGGGGGCCAGACGGATTACCAGGACGTGTGCTCTGGGCATGTGCTGACCAACTGGCAGGTGTCTTCACTGACATTTTCAACATGTCCCTGATTGAGTCTGTAATACCAACATGCTTCAAGCAGACCACCATAGTCCCTGTGCCCAAGAACACAAAGGCAACCTGCCTAAATGAGTACAGACCCGTAGCACTCACATCCATAGCCATGAAGGGCTTTGAAAGGCTGGTAATGGCTCACATCAACACCATTATCCCAGAAACCCTAGACCCACTCCAATTTGTATACCACCCAAACAGATCCACAGATGATGCAATCTCTATTGCACTCCACACTGCCCTTTCCCACCTGGACAAAAGGAACACCTATGTGAGAATGCTATTCATTGACTACAGCTCAGCGTTCAACACCATAGTGCCCTCAAAGCTCATCACTAAGCTAAGCAACCTGGGACTAAACACCTCCCTCTGCAAATGGATCCTGGACTTCCTGACGGGCCGCCACCACGTGGTGAGGGTAGGTAGCAACACATCTGCCACGCTGATCCTCAACACTGGAGCCCCTCAGGGGTGCGTGCTCAGTCCCCTCCTGTACTCCCTGTTCACCCACGACTGCATGGCCAGGCACGACTCCAACACCATCATTAAGTTTGCAGATGACACAACAGTGGTAGGCCTGACCGACAACGACGAGACAGCCTATAGGGAGGAGGTCAGAGACCTGGCCGGGTGGTGCCAAAATAACAACCTATCCCTCAACGTAACCAAGACTAAGGAGATGATTGTGGACTACAGGAAAAGGAGCACCGGCATGTCCCCATTCTCATCGACGGGGCTGTAGTGGAGCAGGTTGAGAGCTTCAAATTCCTTGGTGTCCATATCAACAACAAACTAGAATTGTCCAAACACACCAAGAAAGTCGTGAAGAGGGCACGACAAAGCCTATTCCCCCTCGGGAAACTAAAAAGATTTGACATGGGTTCTGAGATCCTCAAAAGGTTCTACAGCTGCAACATCGAGAGCATCCTGACCGGTTGCATCACTGCCTGATACGGCAATTGCTCGGCCTCCGACCACAAGGTACTTCAGAGGGTAGTGTGTACGGCCCAGTAAATCACTGGGGCAAAGCTGCCTGCCATCCAGGACCTCTACACCAGGCGGTGTCAGAGGAAGGCCCTAAAAATTGTCAAAGAACCCAGCCACCCCAGTCATAGACTGTTCTCTGTACTACCGCATGGCAAGCGGTACCGGAGTGCCAAGTCTAGGACAAAAAGGCTTCTCAACAGTCTTTACCCCCAAGCCATAAGACTCCTGAACAGGTAACCAAATGGTTACCCGGACTATTTGCATTGTGTGCCCCCCCCCCCCCAACCCCTCTGTTACGCTGCTGCTACTCTCTGTTTATCTTATATGCACAGTCACTTTAACTATACATTCATGTACATGCTACCTCCATTGGCCCGACCAACCAGTGCTCCCGCACATTGGCTAACCAGGCTATCTGCATTGTGTCCCACCACCCGCCAACCCATCTTTACGCTACTGCTACTCTCTGTTCATCATATATGCATAGTCACTTTAACCATACCCACATGTACATACTACCTCAATCAGCCTGACTAACCGGTGTCTGTAAATAGCCTTGCTACTCTTATTTTCAAATGTCTTTTTACTGTTGTTTTATTTCTTACCTACACACACACACACCTTTTTTTTTTCACTATTGGTTAGAGCCTGTAAGTAAGCATTTCACTGTAAGGTCTACTACACCTGTTGTATTCGGCGCACGTGACAAATAAACTTTTGATTTGATTTGATTACAGACAAAGACATTTTATTGCCACAGCAGTAATGGGCTTTTACCTAGTGATGGGCTTTTATTCCAACACTACTAGAACCCTTCATCATACTCCCTAATAATAATTACATGACAGACGCAATACACAGATCCTGTCCTACCTTGATGATGTCCAGCTCCTCCTTAGTGGCAGCCTGCTGCTTCTCTAGCCTGGTACTGAGATGAGAACAGATCTGGGAACACACAGGAAGGACTGCATGTTTACTAAGCTACTACATATTACCTGGACAGGTTCAGTGACCTTTCAGATACACCAGAACATACAGAAGATGCATCTCAATTAGGATTGAATGGGATTTTAGGGGACATTGTAAGATTAGGATGGACTTTCTCCCAAGGGGAAATGTGTCTTGGACATGAAATAGTGCTGCTACTTCCACAGAGAATATCGCAGATGAAAAACCATACATCATAAAAGCACCGATCTCCCCACCCACACAAAGCTTATCAGCTCCTGACAAGGTTGTGACGTAGACCATACACACTGCTCTCCTCTCTTACGTGTCTCTGGATCCTACCTGTTTGTATTCGGTGATGATAGCCGTAGTTTTCTTGATCTCTGACTCTGCTTTCTCCAGCTCTCTCCTGAACACCTCTTTAATCTGGACAGACAGGGCAAGATGGCAACCACACATTAGCTATGATCGTAAAACACTTGCTACTTCAGTCACCTGGGCTTCTCTTCTCCCAAAGCACTTGCATGTGTGTGACTGAGCTGTGTAACCTGTGCAGTCTCCTCCGCCTGCCTCCTCTTCTCCTCCTCCGTCTCCACCAGGCGTTGTTTGGTGCAGAGCAGCTCCTTGTTCAGCACGTCTGCCTTGTCTTCCGCCTGGTCCAGGTCGGTCCGCAGGGCGATCTTACTGGTCACCAGCTCATGGGCCAGGTCATCGTTCTCCTGCTCCAGACGCATGCTGGCCTCCTGCAGCCGACGGTTCTCCCTCTGTGAGCAGCAACACACATTACATTTGACATTTTAGTAATTTAGCCGTTCATCTTAAGATAGCTGGGTGAGACAACCACATATCACAGCCGTGGCAAGTACATTTTCCATCCAAAAAGTACACAACCACACACACACTAGTGATGTGCGGGTTGACTCATAACCCGCAGTCATATCCGAAGGGCAGGTGGGTTTAGGGTCATGAAATATTGTGTGGATGAAGTGTGGGTGGGTTGAATATAGAGAAAACAATGCATTAAAAAGCCATGAATGTCTAATTACTGTGCAGTTGTATCTGGCGTTAGTGTGTAGCCACAGCTTGGGGCCTAACTGAGGCATGACAAATACACACCAGCTGACAAATACACACCAGCTGACAAATACACACCAGCTGACAAATACACACCAGCTGACAAACACACACCAGCTGTCAAATACACACCAGCTGACAAATACACACCAGCTGACAAACACACACCAACTGACAAACACACACCAGCTGACAAACACACACCAGCTGTCAAATACACACCAACTGTCAAATACACACCAGCTGACAAATACACACCAGCTGTCAAATACACACCAGCTGACAAATACACACCAGCTGTCAAATACACACCAGCTGACAAATACACACCAGCTGACAAACACACACCAGCTGTCAAATACACACCAGCTGTCAAATACACACCAGCTGTCAAATACACACCAGCTGACAAATACACACCAGCTGTCAAATACACACCAGCTGACAAATACTTTTGGAAACCTGGGATGAAAAAGTTAACGTTGATCCACTGAGGAAAAAAGGGCAACTTCTGAGTATAATTAATAAGAAGAAAACTGCGAAATGGAAAGTTGAAAATTAATAGGAGGGCCAGTAGCCTAATGTCTGGTGAAGTAATAAAAGAGGATGATTGCAGTGCCGGCTATGTTATGTGTGATCATTGTGAGGTGCTATACACATTTAACAGTCACAACCCATTGTGCACAGAGATACTGTTCAGATGGGTTAACCTGTATGGGATAGGGGGCAGTATTTTCACGGCCGGATAAAAAAATGTACCCGATTTAAACTGGTTACTACTCTTGCCCAGAAACGAGAATATGCATATTATTAGTAGATTTGGATAGAAAACACTCTGAAGTTTCTAAAACTGTTTGAATGGTGTCTGTGAGTATAACAGAACTCATATGGCAGGCAAGAACCTGAGAAAATTCCAAGCAGGAAGTGGCCTGTCTGCGAATTTGTAGTTCTCCTTTTGCTTCTCTATCGAAACTACAGGATCTGTGGGGTTACGTGACACTTTCGAAGGCTTCCATTGGCTCTCTAAAGCGTTCAGAAAGTGGATTGAGGCGTCTCCTGTCTCTGGGCAGAGAACAGGAGCACAGTTTGTCTGTGGACTGCCTGGTGACTAAGAGATTGGAAATGCCCATTCACGAGACCTCGCCATTTTTTCTTTTGTCCTTTGAAAAAATACACTATTGTCCGGTTGGAATATTATCGCTATTTTACGAGAAAAATACCATAAAAATTGATTTTAAACAGCGTTTGACATGCTTCTAAGTACGGTAATGGAACATTTGACATTTTTTCTCTCGAAATGCGCTCGTGCGTTACCCTTTGGATAGTGACCTGAACGCACGAACAAAACGGAGGTAATTGCACATAACTATGGATTATTTGGAACAAAAACATCATTTGTTGTGGAAGTAGCAGTCCTGGGAGTGCATTCTGACGAAGAACAGCAAAGGTAATACCATTTTTCTAATACTAATTCTGAGTTTAGTGTGCCCCGAACTTGGCGGGTGTCAAATTAGCTAGCCGTGATGGCTGAGCTATGTACTCAGAATATTGCAAAATGTGCTGTCGCCGAAAAGCTATTTTAAAATCTGACATAGCGATTGCATAAAGGAGTTCTGTATCTATAATTCTTAAAATAATTGTTATGTATTTTGTCAACGTTTATCATGAGTAATTTTGTAAATTCACCGGAAGTTTTTGCTGGGAATGCATGTTCTGAACATCACACGCCAATGTAAAAAGCTGTTTTTGGATATGAATATGAACTTGATTGAACAAAACATACATGTATTGTATAACATAATGTCCTAGGAGTGTCATCTGATGAAGATCATCAAAAGGTTAGTGCTGCATTTAGCTGTGTTTTGGGTTTTTGTGACATATATGCTTGCTTGAAAAATGGCTGTGTGGTTATTTGTGTCTATGTACTCTCCTAACATAATCTAATGTTTTGCTTTTGCTGTAAAGTCTTTTTGAAATCGGACAATGTGGTGAGATTAACGAGAGTCTTATCTTTCAAATGGTGTAAAATAGTCGTATGTTTGAAATATAAAAATTATTGAATTTTTGAGGTTTTGTATTTCGCGCCACGCTCTTCAACTGGCTGTTGAATAGAGTGGGACGCTAACGTCCCACCTTGCCCATACAGGTTAAACGGAAAAGTAACCTAACTGAAATCTGGACAAGGACTTTAGGTCTATAACCTCTCACATAGCCTAATATAATGTTAATTCCTTCAGAATGAAGCATTTCTTGCAGTAAAATTATACACCAAATATACATTTTGACTCGAACAGGAGTGGAGAAATATACTTTTTTTATTTCAGCATCTTGAGAGAATGAATGCACGGTTAAGGGGCCGTCTATGTTTACCAGCATCATAAAAGCTGATAGTATTTCAAACAAAATATGCATCAAGCCAAAATGAAATCTTATCAAAAACATGTTGGGTCGTTTTTTCAGCGTTTAATTTCCTTAAAACCGGTCAAGCTGATGTAATTTGGAAAACTTGATGAAACTCTTTACTCTTTATGAAAACTTGAATTTGTTATTGTATTTTCTCCCAAGTCTCTACGCGTCTTCCCTGCCCAAGAGAAGCAGAGATGAAACTCTTTACTCTTTATGAAAACTTGAATTTGTTATTGTATTTTCTCCCAAGTCTCTACGCGTCTTCCCTGCCCAAGAGAAGCAGAGATGAAACTCTTTACTCTTTATGAAAACTTGAATTTGTTATTGTATTTTCTCCCAAGTCTCTACGCGTCTTCCCTGCCCAAGAGAAGCAGAGATGAAACGCTTTACTCTTTATGAAAACTTGAATTTGTTATTGTATTTTCTCCCAAGTCTCTACGCGTCTTCCCTGCCCAAGAGAAGCAGAGATGAAACGCTTTACTCTTTATGAAAACTTGAATTTGTTATTGTATTTTCTCCCAAGTCTCTACGCGTCTTCCCTGCCCAAGAGAAGCAGAGATGAAACTCTTTACTCTTTATGAAAACTTTAATTTGTTATTGTATTTTCTCCCAAGTCTCTACGCGTCTTCCCTGCCCAAGAGAAGCAGAGATGAAACGCTTTACTCTTTATGAAAACTTGAATTTGTTATTGTATTTTCTCCCAAGTCTCTACGCGTCTTCCCTGCCCAAGAGAAGCAGAGATGAAACTCTTTACTCTTTATGAAAACTTTAATTTGTTATTGTATTTTCTCCCAAGTCGCTACGCGTCTTCCCTGCCCAAGAGAAGCAGAGATGAAACTCTTTACTCTTTATGAAAACTTTACCGATATCAACTAGGTTGAAGCATTCATTCTATTGATTTATTACATTATTCTGGTGAGCTAGGGTTTATTTCATCTTCTAGGGCAACATGCAATGACAGAACAGAAGCTGCATGTATCTAATTATAGACAAGTTGACTAACAAATAGCCTATCAAAATGTTGGAAATGATAAACAGAAGCGTAGGCCTATCTAAATCGTTCTGCCATCTCAGACTGTACAGCACACAACAGAAGCGTAGGCCTATCTAAATCATTCTGCCATCTCAGACTGTACAGCACATTTCTATAGTTGCGGGTTAGGGTCAGATGCGGGCCTCAGATTGTGGGAGGGTGCGGGTGAACAAACCGCTGACCCACGCATCACTAACACACACTATAAGACCATGCTCAGTATGCTCAGTATGCACAGTATGTGGAGATAAACTTACACAACTTGTTCAGCAAAATTAGCGACAGTTAATTTGCTGCACGCGCACAGCAAGCAAATCAAATGTTATGGGTCACATACACGTGATTAGCAGATGTTATTGCGGGTGTAGTGAAATACTTGCGCTTGTAGCTCCGACAGTGCAGTAATATCTAACAAATTACACAACATATACCCAATACACACAAATCTAAGTAGGAATAAATTAAGACTATATACATATGGACGAGCAATGTCAATGCGGAACGGACTAAGATACAGTAGAATAGTATAGAATACAGTATATACATATGAGATGAGTAATGCAAGATATGTAAACATTAAGTGAATGAGATACCGTAGAATAGTATAGAAAACGGTATTTACAGGGCGTACTACTAATCATCTCGAACAACCCCCAACCAGAAAATACAACCCCAAACAAAAAGAAACATAACATGCAACAATTTCAAAGATTTACTGAGTTACAGTTCACATAAAGAAATCTTTAGACCCTAACCTATGGATTTCACATGACTGGCAATACAGTTATGCATCTGTTCGCCACAGATAGTATTTTTAAAAAGGTTGGGGTGTGAATAAAAAGTTTCCTGCAGTCAGCATGCCAATTGTACGCTCCCTCAAAACTTGAGACATCTATGGAATTGTGTTGTGTGACAAAACTGCACCTTTAAGAGTGGCCTTTTATTGTCCCCAGCACATGGTGTTATGATGATCATGCTGTTTAATCAGCTTCTTGATATGTCACACCTGTCAAGTGGATGGATTAGCTTGTGCACCACATTTGAGAGAAATAAGCTTTTTGTGCGTATGAAACATTTCTGGGATCTTTTATTTCAGCTCATGAAACATGGGACCAACACTTTACATGTTACGTTTCTATATTTGTTCAGTATAGATTAAAGGAGTAACTCCAGTAGGATTAAAACATTCTTCCTCATCTAAAGTTCAACTGTCGGAGTCAGTTGGCGCGCTAGTGTGCACTGCCTTAATAGGCCTGCAGCCTAGCTAAGCCAATAATAACCATACCACGCCTTCACAAAAGTTGCCCACATACACAGCAGATGAGGTCCCTGGAGGTGCCATGGCGATGCCCACCTACTTGCCCTTTAGCATGGGCATCATGGCCCCCAGCACATGTACATTCTAATGTCTCCCTCACTCTTCTCTTCTCCATTTCTTCTGCTGTAGGAGACATTGAAGATGAACAAGGCAGCGTTCAAGACGGTGCTGTGACAGCTCATCTACAGCCACAGTGATGTGGATGACGACAGACAATGAAAGCTCAGAAAGACCCAAGTCAGCCGGTCGCCACTCAAATGAATGCTTCTATAAAGACCCTAAGGATTGCCCCCTCCCCCCTATGCATAGTCACTTTAATTAACTCTACCTACACGTACATACTACCTCAACTAACCGGTGCCCCCGCACATTGACTCTGTACCGACACCCCCCTGTATATATAATTTTTTACTGCTGCTCTTTAATTACTTGTTACTTTCATCTCTAATTCTTATCTGTATTTTTTTTTTAACTGCAGTGTTGGTTAGGGGCTCATAAGTAAGCATTTCACTGTAAGGTGTTGTATTTGATTGATTTGATATGAGACAGGGTAAGAAAGAGTGACTGGCTTTTCACTGGCACTTTATTTATTTACGGTACCGACTGCCCAAACGTTGGATATTCCATTTTTGCATCTGAGCTCCTAGAGTGTGCGGCTCTCCCTTATTTTAAAGTTTTCTACTCCGCTAGCCAGCACCTCGCCTTAATAGGTGTGCGTTTCTTTTTCTTCTAGACCGACTGCCCAAACACCTGGATCCACAGGTCTAAAGTAAATCCATCTCTGATTAGAGGGAATGCTTGAAGATCAGCGTACAATGCAGTATTTTCTAGGACATCTTTCCCTGATGACGCACATCTCGATGGCTCGATGGATACCGAATACATCAGGAATATGTCCTAAAGAGAATTTGCTCATTGGCAAAATGTAGCTGAGACGGCAGCCTAGGTTCTACATTCTACAGTTCTACAGTTCTACATTGGCATATGTAGGCCAAGGATCAACATCTCGGTGACACCTTGCCAATGTGCAAAAAGTCACTAGAATACATATTCCCAACTCAAATTTCCATTTTAAATTTCCTATCCCAAGGCGTTGTGCGCACATACTGGGTTGAGGCTGCACAACCGACTAACCACTATCCAGCCACTCACTGGCAACACTGTTTGCAAACCTGGTTTGTGAAGGTTAGAGAGCCAAATCAGGGAGTTATGCAGATTATGAGGATGGAGGTTGTGGGGTTGGTATAATAGGCAAATTCAGTTTTTAATAAGAAAGATATTTCAAAATGTCAGATCCAGTCTGAAAATGGTCCCAGAGACATCAACATGCCCTTTCACTGTTTACAGGATGTCCGCTGTCCGGAATCACGCTGCAGCGGCCCAACAAGAATTGTTCCACTGTACCAAGGGACAGGAGGATGAAAACATGTACATCTTCACTCAACTTAACAAAGGCATACCGTGTCTGCTTCATGCACCATTAAGCTATATCATCCTATAAAATAAAGTGATTTTTGTACATGCTCTGTTTTCTTTACATTAGTAAATTAGAGCTAGCTCATTACCAAAACATACATTTGATTATCGAGCCCATTATCGAGCCCATTACTAGCGAGCAAGGTAAATCTACTAGCTGGTTATCTAAGTTACTATGGGCTGAACAACGCTCGGTAACTAACTACGTCACTTGAAGATAGTAACGTTTTTCAGGTTGCAGTCATCTAATATGTCCCTCCTTTTAGTGTAGAAAGGTTAGAACATAATGAAAATGTATATGATTTATGTGGCATAATTATTAATGAGGATGTGGTGTTCATCTCATTCCAGGGGGGACTGCCAGTCATTCCTCCCTGACTAGCCTAGCTATCTGTGTGCGCATTGGGTACGTCTGTTTCAGAGGGGAATATTTTTCCTGAGCATTTTAAGCCTTGCCTACTCAAACTTGATGGGAGAGTTGTCTGTCTGAAGAGAACCCTGCCCAGAACATTGTTTTCCCCCATTTGGAAAAGTCAGAGAAAAGCTGAAGGAATACGTACTGTAGCTCCAAGGTCAGGGATATCTGAGACTAACAGGATGAGGTTGTATTGGATTATGTTATTCCCAATCATCCCTATGAATCATAACATCATTCCAATAGTCAGGAGGGGAAAGCTCTTTTCTCTTCCATATCTTTGACCAGCAAAAGTCTATGGCTTTCACTCATTACAAAAATGTTCTACCCCTTTCTCTTCACTGAGTGTGTGTGCCTGGCATAGTCTACAAAACCTGAGCCAAGACTGGAGGGAGGGGACTGGTGTAGTCTACAATACCTGAGCAGAGACTGGAGGGAGGGGACTGGTGTAGTCTACAAGACCTGAGCAGAGACTGGAGGGAGGGGACTGGTGTAGTCTACAAAACCTGAGCCGAGACTGGAGGGAGGGGACTGGTGTAGTCTACAATACCTGAGCAGAGACTGGAGGGAGGGGACTGGTGTAGTCTACAAGACCTGAGCAGAGACTGGAGGGAGGGGACTGGTGTAGTCTACAAGACCTGAGCAGAGACTGGAGGGAGGGGACTGGTGTAGTCTACAATACCTGAGCAGAGACTGGAGGGAGGGGACTGGTGTAGTCTACAATACCTGAGCAGAGACTGGAGGGAGGGGACTGGTGTAGTCTACAAGACCTGAGCAGAGACTGGAGGGAGGGGACTGGTGTAGTCTACAAGACCTGAGCAGAGACTGGAGGGAGGGGACTGGTGTAGTCTACAAGACCTGAGCCGAGACTGGAGGGAGGGGACTGGTGTAGTCTACAAAACCTGAGCCGAGACTGGAGGGAGGGGACTGGTGTAGTCTACAAAACCTGAGCCGAGACTGGAGGGAGGGGACTGGTGTAGTCTACAAGACCTGAGCCGAGACTGGAGGGAGGGGACTGGTGTAGTCTACAAGACCTGAGCAGAGACTGGAGGGAGGGGACTGGTGTAGTCTACAAGACCTGAGCCGAGACTGGAGGGAGGGGACTGGTGTAGTCTACAAGACCTGAGCAGAGACTGCAGGGAGGGGACTGGTGTAGTCTACAAGACCTGAGCCGAGACTGGAGGGAGGGGACTGGTGTAGTCTACAATACCTGAGCCGAGACTGGAGGGAGGGGACTGGTGTAGTCTACGATACCTGAGCCGTGACTGGAGGGAGGGGCCTGGCATTGTTAAGAACAAATTCTTATTTTCAATGACGGCCTAGGAACAGTGGGCAGAACAACAGGGGCAGAACAACAGATTTCTTTACCTTGTCAGCTCGGGGATTCGATCTAGCAACCTTTCGGTTACTAGTCCAACGCACTAACCACTAGGCTACCTGCTGCTCCAAGTATCATCTATATTTACAAACAACACTTTTTCAGAGATCCAATTCTTAAGGAGGTATACAAGTACAGTGAGGGGGCCCGCCTAAGTAACTCTAGCTATGGGAAACACTTGGGTAATTTTAGTGGCTGAATGGGCTGATAAAGGGTTAGATATTGTGTCATCTGCCAGATTGGGGGTAGAGTAATCTGATTCTAGAGCAGTGGGTAAGACACAATTGTGTGTTCTTACCTGGTAGCGGTCGATGGGGTCCTCCTGCTGCAGCTGGCTCTCTCTCAGGGTCTGGTACTCCTTCTCAAACTTCTTCAGCTTCTTGGTGGGAACCTGGAGGGGTGACAGGAGGACAGCTGAGTCAGTGTTGTTGAATGGAATTGTCTGTGCAACCACAGCCATGTGGGATCCATCTTACCAGAAATTACAGCAGTTTGCCTTCTAAAGTGTGAAAGAGCTTCTAAACCACTAGATGGCAATGGGGAGACAAACAGGACTAAATCATTCAGCCAGTTCCGTTTCTCCAAATGGATGTAATGCAAAGTTCGGTTTACTGAGATCTCGGTGAGCTTGCAATGTAGCAACCTTCTAACTGAAGGCAAAACTAGGGTTTCCACAGCTTATCTTATCACTTTCGTCACCCGACTGATAGAACAGAAACAGAACAGTATCAGTATAAATACTCCTCTTAGAACTGCATCAATGCACACTTAACTATTCACTATTGCTATTGAGAAATGTATTAACTGTTACACGCCTTTAGCCTTGGCACAAAATGGCTGCCGTCTGTCTCTCCTGAGAGCAGTGACATCACACATCCCCCAAAGACACACCTCAAAACCCTACTACTCTATGCAGAGTAGTTTACATCATGTACACCTGTTCATTTACATTCCAGCTAACCACTCTAGCCTCATTTTTCCAGCACAACAAATACAGCAGGAGCTGAACAACAGGCAGTACAAGTTTCATGAAGAAACCTCTTCAAAAAGCCAAAAGCCAGAACTACCAAGATAACACCAGTGTTTTGGCATTAGGGTAAGGTTAATTATACACCTGCACAGTAGTGAACACTTCAAAACATGACAACACATTTGTTCAAGGCACTCTATGCCAGCCAGATTTGTGCCTAAGGAAATGGTATCCTATGCTGGCTCAGCCCTTGGCGTTGCCATGGCACCTGCTGCTAGGATGTGGTTTACAGGTTTGTCTGGGGCAAAACAAGCCACAGAGGGGTGGGGCTTTGTTAATGGATCCAGCCACCAGAGGCCCCTAGGAGAGGGGGGGGGGGGGTATCAGCTCACTGGCTGATTCCACCAGAGATAAAAGCTCACAGACAAGAGGGTGAAATAGCACAGTGAGCCATCACAGCAGCAATATTTGTGACCTGTTGCCACAAGAAAAGGTCAACCAGTGAAGAGCGAACACCATTGTAAATACAACCCATATTTATGTTTATTTATTTTCCTGTTTGTACTTTAACCATTTGCACATCGTTACAACACTGTATATATACATAATATGACATTTGTAATGTCTTTATTCTTTTGGAACTTCTGTGAGTGTAATGTTTACTGTTCAATTTTATTGTTTATTTCACTTTTGTTTATTATCTACTTGACTTGCTTTGGCAATGTTAACATATGTTTCCCATGCCAATAAAGCCCTTAAATTGAATGAGAGAGGGAGAGGGGGGTAAATGGGAGCTCACTGTTTGAAGAAGACAGAAGGGGAAGGAAGAGAAAGAGCAGAGAGAGAGAAGAGAGGAGTTAATTGCCTCAGAAAGAGGGAAGACAGAGGGGGATGAGTAAAAGAGAAAGGGTAAGTGCAGGAGAGAGAGAGAGAGAGAGAGAGAGAGAGCGAGAGAGAGCGAGAGAGAGCGAGAGAGAGAGAGAGATGGTAGTCCCATCCACCAAACTACTAGGTGTGAAACAGGGAAGGAACTCAGGGGGTATGCTAATTTGGTATAGAGCAGACCTAACTCACTATTAAATGAATCAAAACAGGAACATTTTACATTTGGCTAGAAATTCAAAAGGAAATGATCTCAACAGAGAAAAATGTCCTCCTGTGTGCTACCTATATCCCCCCACTAGAATCCCCATACTTTAATGAAGACAGCTTCTCCATCCTGGAGGGGGAAATCAATCATTTCCGGGCCCAGGGACATGTACTAGTCTGTGGCGATCTAAATGCCAGAAATGGACAAGAACCTGACACACTCAGCACACAGGGGGACAAACATCTACCTGGAGGTGACAGCATTCCCTCCCCCATATGCATAACCAGACTATCACAACCAGCCGTGATTGGGGGTCCCATAGGGCGGTGCACAATTGGCCCAGTGTTGTCAGAGTTTGGCTGGCGTAGGCCGTCATTGTAACTACGAATGTGTTCTTAACTGACTTGCCTAGTTAAATAAAGGTTTCAATTTTTTTTTTTTTTAAATACAAACTACGACAACATAACCAACAAAAACGGGTCACAACTCCTGCAGCTCTGTCGCACGCTGGGTCAATGGTAGGCTTCGAGGGGACTCCTACGGTATGTGCATCTCTTGGCAGTAGTACTGTAGAATACTTTTTCACTGACCTCAACCAGTCTCATTAAGTAAGCCCCCTGACACCCCTATCAGACCACAGCAAAATCACAGTCTACTTGAACAGAGCAATACTCAAATCATGAGGCATCAAAGCCAAAGGAGCTGAGTAACATTAAGAAATGCTATAGATGGAAGAAAAGTAGTGTGGAAACCAACCAACACGAACATTTCACTGTAATAGTGAAGGTGTAAACTTGTACAGTATATTTGACCTCTCAGCTTCCCTATCAAAGCTAAGAATTTCAAGCAGACAACCTAAGAAAATTAACAATGACAAATGGTTTGATGAAGAATGCAAAAAACCTAAGAAAGACATTCAGAGACCTATCCAAGCAAAAACAGAGACCCAGAAAACCTGAGCCTAGGCCTTCACTATGGTGAATCACACAAACAACACAGAAATACACTACGTAAAAAGAAGGAACAGCATGTCAGAAATCAGCTCAATGTAACTGAAGAAAGCATAGACTCGAACTACTTCTGGGAACATTAGAAAACACTAAACAAACAGCACAGAGTTATCTATCCAAAATGGTGATGATTGAAGAAGTGGTTTATCCATACTTTTTTGGCCCTATAACAAAGAACAGCAAAAACATATACATGGTCAAATACAAATCTTAGAATCAACTATTAAAAAGACTACTAGAACCCACTGGATTCTCCAATTACATTGAATGAACTACAGGACAAAATACAAACCCTCCAACCCAAAAAGGCCCGTGGTGTTGATGGTATCTTAAATTAAATGATCAAATATACACACCACAAATTCCAATTGGCTGTACTTAAACTCTTTAACATCCTCCTCAGCACTGGCATATTCCCCAATATTTGGAACCAAGGACTGATCACCCCAATCCAGAAAAGTGGAGACAAATTCGACCCCAATAACTACCATGGGATATGCGTCAACAGCAAACTTGGGGAAATCCTCTGCATTATCATTAACAGACTCATACATTTTCTCAGTGAAAACAATGTAGTGAGCAGATGTCAAATTGGCTGTTTACCAAATTATCGTACGACAGACCACGTATTCACCCTGCACACCCCAATAGACAAAGAAATAAATCAAAACAAAGGCAAAGTCTTCTCATGCTTTGTTGATTTCAAAAAAGCTTTTCACTCAATTTGGCATGAGGTTCTGCTATACAAATGGATGGAAAGTGGTGTTGGGGGAAAAACATACATTATAAAATCCATATTCACAAACAACAAGTATGCGGTTAAACATTTCTTTCTACAGGGCTGTGGGGTGAGACAGGGATGCAGCTTAAGCCCCACCCTCTTCAACATATATATCAACGAATTGGGAGGGCACTAGAACAGTCTGCAGCACCTGGCCTCACCCTACTAGAATCTTTCGTCAATTGTCTGTTTGCTGAAGATCTGGTGCTTCTGTCCCCAACAAAGGAGGGCCTACAGCAGCACCTACAGTGGGGGGAAAAAGTATTTGATCCCCTGCTGATTTTGTACGTTTGCCCACTGACAAAGACAGGATCAGTCTATAATTTTAATGGTAGGTTTATTTGAACAGTGAGAGACAGAATAACAACAAAAACATCCATAAAAACTGATGTCAGAAATGTTATAAATTGATTTGCATTTTAATGAGGGAAATAAGTATTTGACCCCCTCTCAATCAGAAAGATTTATGGCTCCCAGGTGTCTTTTATACAGGTAACGAGCTGAGATTAGGAGCACACTCTTAAAGTGAGTGCTCCTAATCTCAGCTTGTTACTTCTATAAAAGACACCTGTCCACAGAAACAATCAATCAATCAGATTCCAAACTCTCCAACATGGCCAAGACCAAAGAGCTCTCCAAGGATGTCAGGGACAAGAATGTAGACCTACACAAGGCTGGAATGGGCTACAAGACCATCGCCAAGCAGCTTGGTGAGAAGGTGACAACAGTTGGTGCAATTATTCGCAAATGGAAGAAACACAAAATAACTGTCAATCTCCCTCGGCCTGGGGCTCCATGCAAGATCTCATCTCGTGGAGTTGCAATGATCACGAGAACGGTGAGGAATCAGCCCAGAACTACACGGGAGGATCTTGTCAATGATCTAAAGGCAGCTGGGACCATAGTCACCAAGAAAACAATTGGTAACACACTACGCCAAAAAGGACTGAAATCCTGCAGTGCCCGCAAGTTCCCCCTGCTCAAGAAAGCACATATACATGCCCGTCTGAAGTTTGCCAATGAACATCTGAATGATTCAGAGGACAACTGGGTGAAAGTGTTGTGGTCAGATGAGACCAAAATGGAGCTCTTTGGCATCAACTCAACTCGCCGTGTTTGGAGGAGGAGGAATGCTGCCTATGACCCCAAGAACACCATCCACACCGTCAAACATGGAGGTGGAAACATTATGCTTTTGGGGTGTTTTTCTGCTAAGGGGACAGGACAACTTCACCGCATCAAAGGGACGATGGACGGGGCCATGTACCGTCAAATCTTGGGTGATAACCTCCTTCCCTCAGCCAGGGCATTGAAAATGGGTCGTGGATGGGTATTCCAGCATGACAATGACCCAAAACACACGGCCAAGGCAACAAAGGAGTGGCTCAAGAAGAAGCCCATTAAGGTCCTGGAGTGGCCTAGCCAGTCTCCAGACCTTAATCCCATAGAAAATCTGTGGGGGGAGATGAAGGTTCAAGTTGCCAAACGTCAGCCTCGAAACCTTAATGACTTGGAGAAGATCTGCAAAGAAGAGTGCGACAAAATCCCTCCTGAGATGTGTGCAAACCTGGTGGCCAACTACAAGAAACATCTGACCTCTGTGATTGCCAACAAGGGTTTTGCCACCAAGTACTAAGTCATGTTTTGCAGAGGGGTCAAATACTTATTTCCCTCATTAAAATGCAAATAATTGTATAAAATTTTTGACATGCGTTTTTCTGGATTTTTTTGCTGTTATTCTGTCTCTCACTGTTCAAATAAACCTAACATTAAAATTATAGACTGATAATTTCTTTGTAAGTGGGCAAACGTACAAAATCAGCAGGGGATCAAATACTTTTTCCCCCACTGTAGATCTTCTGCACAGATTCTGTCAGACCTGGGCCCTGACAGTAAATCTCAGTAAGACAAAAATAATGGTGTGCCAAAAAATGTCCAGTTGCCAGGACCACAAATACAAATTCCATCTAGACACCATTGCCCTAGAGCACACAAACTATACATACCTCGGCCTAAACATCAGCGCCACAGGTAACTTCCACAAAGCCGTTAACAATCTGAGAGACAAGGCAAGAAGGGCCTTTATGCCATCAAAACTAACATACCAATTAGGATCTGGCTAAAAATACTTGAATCAGTTATAGAACCCATTGCCCTTTTGAGGTCTGGGGTCCGCTCACCAATCAAGAATTCACAAAATGAGACAAACACCAAATTGAGACTCTGCTTGTAGAATTCTGCAAAAATATGTATACAATGTAAAACACCAAATAATGCATGCAGAGAAGAATTAGGTCGGTACACGCTAATGATCAAAATCCAGAAGAGAGCCGTTAAATTCTACAACCACCTAAAAGGAAGCGATTCCCAAACCTTCCTAACAAAGCCATCACCTTCAGAGAAATGAACCTGGAGAAGAGTCCCTTAAACAAGCTGGTACTGGGGCTCTGTTCACAAAGACAAACAGACCCTACAGAGCCCCAGGACAGCAGCATAATTGACCCATCCAAATAATGAAAAAAACAAAAAGATAATTACTTGACACATTGGAAAGAATTAATAAAAAAAAACAGAGCAAACTAGAATGCTATTTGGCCCTAAACAGAGAGTACACAGTGGCAGAATACCTGACCACTGTGACTGACCCAAACTACAGACTCTGTGAGCATTGCCTTGCTATTGAGAAAGGCTGCCCATTGGCAGACCTGGCTTTCAAGAAAAGACAGGCTGTGCGCACACTGCCCACAAAATGGAGGTGGAAACTGAGCTGCACTTCCTCATCTCCTGCTAATACGGTATGACCATATTAGAGACACATATTTCCCTCAGATTACACAGACCCACAAAGAATTCGAAAACAAATTCAATTTTGATAAACTCCCATATCTATTGGGTGAAATAACACAGTGTTCCATCACAGCAGAAAGATTTGTGACCTGTTGCCACAAGAAAAGTGCAACCAGTGAAGAACAAACACCATGGTAAATACAACCCATATTTATGTTTATTTATTTTCCCTTTTGTACTTTAAAAGGGAAAATAATGACATTTGAAATGTCTTTATTCTTTGGGAAATGTTTTGAGTGTAATGTTTACTGTAAAAAAAAGTTTCACTTTTGTTTATCTATTTTACTTGCTTTGGAAATGTAAACATATGTTTTTCATGCCAATAAAGCCCCTTAAATTGAAATGTAATTTAGAGAAAGAGAGGAGATAAAGCGAGATGAGAGCCTGAAAAAGAGGAGATAGAGAGAGATGAGAGAGACAGAAAGAGAGAGTATGGGTGGGTTTGCCTGTGTTTACCATAGTTATACTGTGACTGGAGTCGTCAAGAGGCTCTCAAGGGTACAGTCAAACAATAGGTGGTGGTTGGGATGAAAACACTGGTTTGCGACAAGTTACGTCCCATTGCCTTGTGTCATGAGGTCAATGTTGTATATTTCCTCTATGGAATGTAGTATAAATATGCATATTGTACTACTGTAGGTTTATAAAGAGGACATATTGTACTGGGTTTATAAAGAGGACATATTGTACTGGGTTTATAAAGAGGACATATAAAGAGGACATATTGTACTGGGTTTATAAAGAGGACTTATTGTACTGGGTTTATAATGAGGACTTATTGTACTGGGTTTATAAAGAGGACATATTGTACTGGGTTTATAAAGAGGACTTATTGTACTGGGTTTACAAAGAGGACATATTCTACTGGGTTTATAAAGAGGACTTATTGTACTGGGTTTATAAAGAGGACTTATTGTACTGGGTTTACAAAGAGGACATATTCTACTGGGTTTATAAAGAGGACTTATTGTACTGGGTTTATAAAGAGGACATATTGTACTGGGTTTATAAAGAGGACATATTGTACTGGGTTTATAAAGAGGACATATTGTACTGGGTTTATAAAGAGGACTTATTGTACTGGGTTTATAAAGAGGACTTATTGTACTGGGTTTATAAAGAGGACTTATTGTACTGGGTTTATAAAGAGGACTTATTGTACTGGGTTTATAAAGAGGACTTATTGTACTGGGTTTATAAAGAGGACTTATTGTACTGGGTTTATAAAGAGGACATATTGTACTGGGTTTATAAAGAGGACATATAAAGAGGACATATTGTACTGGGTTTATAAAGAGGACTTATTGTACTGGGTTTATAATGAGGATACTAAACAGCCTGTTGCCTGGACATTACCTTCTTTCTTCACTAGCCTGCTTAGCCATGCATAATGTACACCTGACCCTTGACCTGTGGGACCGGGGTGGCAAATATACATCCCCTAGGTTATCAATTACCCACAATGCATCCCTACTACAGATACTCCATTGTTAGCAAGCCAGCTTCCCATGTCGTTTGTTCTCAGCCTGATAGCATGCTAGGCCCAGTGTCATAGAACATATATGGACACCATGAACTCACCAGTCCTGATGTAATATATTATTACAGACAGGAATCCATAAACAGTTCTAGAAGCAGTCAAACCTGTTCCTTGCTGTATTTTGTAACTTGTTAAGGGCTAATAGATGTGTGTGGTTGATAAGATAGCCTATCAGCATTGTTTATGCTCCACTGGCCTTGGTTGTACCCAGTGGACAATAGGAACTTTACGAAAGGACTCTCCATCCCCCTCGGCCCTTCTGTTCCTGACGACTGAACACAAGTGTGTGTTCAGGTGTGTGATGCCCTGGAAAGATACCAACACAAGCTCTAGGACGAGAGGGGAGAAGGGTAGAGAGAAGGGAGCCATTAGGGCCGGCATTATACCAGTATCGCAATGCCCGTTAGTATCATGGCAAGTAAACCAAAAAAAGGAAGCAGATTTGACTTATTTAGGAAAACACCCTGAATGTTGGAAACAAACATAATGTTGTCAATCAAGAGTCACATATATTTATTTTCCAAGCTATAGCACACTATATTTTACATACTGCAGGATTTTAAAGGACCAAAGAGTTTGGTCTGCCTGATGTTTTCATTTTTGCCATGGTATTGTCACCGCCCTAGGAGCCATTATCTGAAAACAATATGAAAAGGAGAAAGAGAGAAGTCGAGAAATAGAGAGAAAGAAATACTGCTGATGAAAGAGCTTTCATCTGAAAAAGAATATGCCATAGAAGCTTGTCCATGAGTGTGTGAGTGAGAGAGAGAGAGAGAGTGTGAGAGAGAGAGAGAGTGAGAGAGAGAGAGAGAGAGAGAGTGAGAGAGAGTGAGAGAGTGAGAGAGAGAGAGAGAGTGAGAGAGAGAGAGAGAGTGAGAGAGAGTGAGAGAGAAAGTGAGAGAGAGTGAGAAAGAGAGATAGCGAGCGAGATAGCGAGAGAGAGAGAGAGAGAGAGAGAGAGAGAGAGAGAGATAGCGAGAGAGCGAGAGAGAGAGCGAGAGAGAGAGAGAGAGAGAGAGAGAGAGAGAGCTGATGATGAGTAGCCCAACCGTCTCTCGAAGGTGTGAAGTGACTTGCAAAATTGACTTGCAGAGAAAGAGCACAAGCCAAAAAACAAAACCATACAAAGCTTCCATACACCCCTACAGTTTTGATTCCAGATGACAACATAATATGGAACCTTCTGGAAAAGAAAGCACTTGGTTTCCCCCTCCAGCCCACTCACCCCCATCCTCTTCTTCACCCAACACACTCATTCTTCCCCTCGCACTATCAGTCATATCTGACCACAGACAGCCTTGAAAGTGGCAGAAGATGACACTATTTCACCCTCACTTTTTCCATTGAAGTTGTATATAGGCCATCAGCATTCCCCTTTGTGACTATTAACAGGCCCATAAAACACATCTAATGATAGCCCTCTAATGTCGCTCACTAAAACCAATGATCATTTCAACAATATGCACTCTAATTTCGCCATCTCTGAAGTAGCTTCCTATCTAGCCATTTATCCATACAAAATGTATTTCCAATGCTTAAACATGTGAAATGATATTCCTTATGCTAAAAAATGCCATTGATATATCACAAATCTAAAATACGCCATACAAGATATATTCCCACAGTTAAAAGTATGTGGACACCTGCCCCTTGAACATCTCATTTCAAAATCATGGGCATTAATTAATCATGGCCACCGATCTCAACAAACTATTTCTGTATGGACCTTCCTTTGTGTTCTGGGGCATTGTCATGCTGAAACAGGAAAGGGCCTTCCTCAAACTGTGTGTGAGACAAGCACAAAGTTGAAAGCACCAAATTGTCTACAATGTCATTATATGCTGTAGCGTTAACATTTCCCTTTACCGGAACTAAAGGGGCATAGCCCGAACCATGAAAAATAGCCCCAGACCGTTATTCCTCCTCCACCAAACTTTACAGTTGGCACTATGCATTGGGGTAGGTAGTGTTCTCCCGGCATCCGCCAAACCAGATTCGTCCATCGGACTGCCAGATGGTGAAGCGTGATTCAGCACTCCAGAGAACGTGTTCCCACTGCTCCAAAGTCCAATGGCGGCGAGCTTTACAGCACTCCAGCCGACGCTTGGCATTGCACATGGTGATCTTAGGCTTGTGTGAGGCTGCTCGGCCATGGAAACCCACTTCAGGAAGCTCCCGACGAACAGTTCTTGTGCTGACAACGCTTCCAGAGGCAGCTTGGAAGTACTGAGAGTGTTGCAACCGAGGACAGACGATTTTTAAGTGCTATGCGATCCTGCACTCGGCGGTCCCATTCTATGAGCTTGTGTGACCTACCACTTCGCAGCTGAGCCTTTGTTGCTCCTAGAAGTTTCCAATTCACAATAACAGCACTTACAGTTGACTGGGGAAGCTCTAGCAGGGAAGAAAATTTGACACTGACTTTTTGGAAAGGTGGCATCCAATGACGTTGCCATGTTGAAAGTCATTGAGCTCTTCAGTAAGACCATTCTACTGCCAATGTTTGTCTATGGAGATTGCACGGCTGTGTGCTAGATTTTAACACCTGTCAGCAACGGGGTGTGGTTGAAATAGCCAAATCCACTAATTTGAAAGTGTGTCCACATACTTTTGTATATACAGTTGAAGTCGGAAGTTTACATACACTTACATTGGAGTCAATAAAACAAGTTTTTCAACCACTCCACAAATTTCTTGTTAACAAACTAGTTTTGGCAAGTCGGGTAGGACATCTACTTTGTGCATGACACAAGTAATTTTTCCAACAATTGTTTACAGACAGATTATTTCACTTATAATTCACTGTATCACAATTCCAGTGGGTCAGACGTTTAAATACACTAAGTTGACTGTGCCTTTAAACAGCTTGGAAAATTCCAGAAAATTATGTCATGGCTTTAGAAGCTTCTGATTGGGTAATTGACATAATTTGAGTCAATTGGAGGTGTACCTGTGGATGAATTTCAAGGCCTACCTTCAAACTCAGTGCCTCTTTGCTTGACATCATGGGAAAATCAAAATAAATCAGCCAAAAAGAGCCAAAAATGTATAGACCTCCACAAGTCTGGTTCATCCTTGGGAGCATTTTCCAAATCCTGAAGGTACCACGTTCATCTGTAAAAACAACAGTACGCAAGTATAAACACTATGGGACCACGCAGCCGTCATACCGCTCAGGAAGGAGACGCGATCTGTATCCTAGAGATGAACGTACTTTGGTGTGAAAAGTGCAAATCAATCCCAGAACAACAGCAAGGACCTTGTGAAGATGAAAGGCCGCTCAGCAAGGAAGAAGCCACTGCTCCAAAACCGCAATAAAAAAGCCAGACTACGGTTTGCAACTGCACATGGCGTCAAAGATTGTACTTTTTGGAGAAATGCCCGCTGGTCTAATGAAACAAAAATATAACTGTTTGGCCAAAATGACCATCGTTATGTTTGGAGGAAAAAGGGGGAGGCTTGCAAGCCGAAAAACACCATCCCAACCGTGAAGCACAGGGGTGGCAGCATCATGTTGTGAGGGTGCTTTGCTGCAGGAGGGACTGGTGCGCTTCACAAAATAGATGGCATCATGAGGAAGGGAAATTATGTGGATATATTGAAGCAACATCTCAAGACATCAGTCAGGAAGTTAAAGCTTGGTCACAAACGGGTCTTCCAAATGGACAATGGCCCCAAGCATGTACGAGCAAGGAGGCCTACAAACCTGACTCAGTTACACCAGCTCTGTCAGGAGGAATGGGCCAAAATTCACCCAACTTATTGTGGGAAGCTTGTGGAAGGCTACCCAAAACGTTTGACCCAAGTTAAATAATTTAAAGGCAATTCTACCAAACACTAATTGAGTGTATGTAAACTTCTGACCCACTGGGAATGTGATGAAAGAAATAAAAGCTGAAATGAATCACTCTCGACTATTATTCTGACATTTCACATTCTTAAAATAAAGTGGTGATCCTAACTGACCTAAGACAGGGAATTTTTACTAGGATTAAATGTCAGGAATTGTGAAAAACTGAGTTTAAATGTATTTGGCTAAGGTGTATGTAAACTTCCGACTTCAACTGTACAGTGTATATTGGAGGCAGTGACAGCTGGGGGCTATGTAGAGCAATGAGAACCAAAACAGACTGTCTGAGTTCTAAATGGCACCCTATGACCGAAGTAATGTACTACTGGACAAAAGTATTACATAATATAAGGAATAGGGTTCCATTTGGGATACAGCCTAAGTATAAGCTAACCTTGAGCCACTGTTAGAATATGCCAGTGTTCATGAGGCTCAGCTCTCCAGTGATAACCAATGTACAGTCACTCCTTACTAGCGCGACAGCCGGCTATAACCCACAGACACACAACAGTTAGAGATTACAGTACAATGTTATACATTCCTGTTCAATGCTAGACCCTCACAGAATACACAGTTAAGGCACGTGCGTATGTATGCACAGTGCCCACGTGTAAGAAGGAACACATTTTCGCTCATATAGACAAAACAAAAAGCATGTATGTCAATGTTGGGATCAATTGCAAATCAATAAATCCATTGCAATTCAATTCAGAGTGTTGAAAATGGTTCTTGATTTGAATTTCAATGCGTGATGATGACCTAATGTGAGAAGTAGCCATAGAACTGAGCCCAGCTGATATGAAATGCATGTTGTGAATCTGAGACAAGCACAGTGTTCTCTACTAGACCTGACAGACTGTGTGCACAGGGGGAATATTGGCTAGCTCTGTGGCATAATGGTGCCTGCCTTACCTGGCTGAAAGCATTTGAATATTGAAATGACTGCACTTACCTAAGGATTCAAAACAGCCATTTCAGGAAAAACTGGGTCGTATTTTGACTTCGATGACCAATCTCAAACATACACACAAGCATGCATGCGCACACACTCACACAGGCATACATGCTGGGTGAAGAGTAATCCATCTTTAAATGAAACAAACTGACAGATGTTAGTATCCTGAGGTTAAGCTGACTGGAGAGGGGGAAGAGATTTCCATGAGAACACACTGACAACCACTGAACTATAACTACAATGTGAATACAAATGTATTTCAGTGTGTCAACGCACACGCTACAATCAACACCGTCTCCTACAAGACAGCAGGAAAGATAGTTCTCGCTACTGAAAAAAAGAAAGCAGTGTTTCCTTTAGCTGTTCTCAGGCAGTAAAAGAGTGCATGAACAGAGTTGAGTTGCCAAAGTAGCCAGGACTGAGGAGGGACAGACCTACCACAGGTTTGGGAGGCTTGGAGAGGGCCACCAGGCTAGCCAGGATATCCTCCTCACAGATCTGATTGATGACGTGGGCGTCGTACGCCACCGTGATAGAGATCTCTTCCATCATCTTGGCACAGGGAAGTCAATTCCACAGGTGGGTGAAGTGGAAAGAGTAAATGGGTGGAAGAGAGGAGTGGAAGAGAGAAGTCAACAGGTCTATCAGAGAGTCTGAGGAGTGACTGGCCTCTTTCACTGTCCCTCAAGGTACAAGCCACGCCCCTAAGGGAGGGTGTGACGGAGCGAGGGAGGGAGGAGCCCTGCAGAACAACACACCTGTTGTATTTCTCTCTCCCTCTGATGCTTGGTGTTCTCAAGCGTGTTGTGAGGAGGATAGTGTGACTTTCGTTCCCCCTCTTCCTCAGAACCACTAGGCTGGTATTCCTCCTCCTTTCTTCCTTTCCTCCATTTGTTTGTCCTCCAATCCGTGGCGTATTTCCAGCTCCTCTCGGGTTGCACTTCCAGTATTATTTTCCACTCCCTTCGGTCTAAGTAAGATGAAGTTTGGTTTAGACGCACTCGGAGATGGCTACACACACCAACACATATGCACACACTTCAACTGCGTGTTTCAGTGTGTGTGAGGAAGTGTTGGAGCTGTCAGACAAACCACAATGACTCGATGTGTTAAGTGCCTCCGCAGTCTGCATACGTCACACACTGCGTGTCCTCCCCAAAAAAGTTTCAAAACGAAACAATGTGAATAAAAATAAAAAAACGACTGCAGGCACAGCGAGTCTGATGTTTCAATTCAAGGTGCCACAAAAAAACTAAACCACACAGCTGTCTGTAGCGCTGCCTGCAGCCTGACTTATCAGGACCCCACCGTGGTAAGCTTTAGCGTTAGCTTCAGTAGTTCCTGCTGAGACTCTGCCCAGTTCTCTTAGGAGATGTCCCTGGTGGGGAAAGGCACTGTATACAACATTCCCATCCTTTATTCCTTCTTCATTCTCTCAAGGGAGCAGCGTCTAAGAAACAGCAACCACTCCCTCTCTCTCTCTCTTCCTCTCTCTTGCTCTCTCCGTCTCCACTTCTTCTAAATGGTGAAACTGCTGAGCATGAAACGTCTCCCAGAGGGCTGTCAAAGGCAGGCTGAAGAAATCATATTAATCAATCAAATCATGCCCCTTCGGTGGACATGCCGAGTTGGTTTTAAATGGATTTAAATCCTAAATGTTCCAAGGCGTCGATAAATCTTATTTTTGTCCTGGAAATGTCTCAAAGTTTCCTCAACATTGTTCTTAGGGTGTTTAAGGGCTGTGAAATGTAAATCATTTCCCCATAATCCGGGGGTTGATAGTCGTTGAAAGCTTAGCATCGCTCCCCAACTAGCAGGTGCCAGTGAATTCTTGTACTCCACTAAGCTGCTTAGGAGTCAAGTTGATCCGCTTCAGACATCAATAAAGAAATGTAAGGACAATATAAATTGAGCAGGCTGGCTTATATTTCCTTCCTTGGCACTCATGAACATATGAGGTATATAAACAACTGATTCAACTCTGCACTTGTCCATGGGGAAGTATAGTTCCATTGACAGGGTATGATGGTTGTAGTCGCCAGTAGACACTGTGCTTCATTCCTTCTAACAACACCAAGTTCTGTGATGAGAGTATCTCTCGGACTCACTCCGTGAGATTTGTCTCCTGAGAGAAGAGAACACGCATGCACACACATTTTCCACAAAAAGATGTGAAAAAGGGTTTAAAAAGGACAAGATGCAAAAATAGAGTGGCTAATTCTGGAGACTAGGCTCTTCTCTGTCAAAACACCTCAGGCACAATGTCACTTCAGAGGACATTGAAGAGAGAATTGAAATCCCAAGATGAGAGAGCTGCTGCTGCTGTTGCCCAATCAGGCAATTCATGAGTGGTGGGGTCCTGTGACACACACACGGTTGTGCCATTCTGGTGTGTTTGTGTGTCTTCTGGGAGGTCAATGGGGGTCGACGTGCTGACGCTGCTTCTTGTATGGTCCTCCCTTGAGTGAGTGAGGAAGGGAGAGAGTGGTTGATAACAGTTTAACAATTTCTCCCTACACTAGGTCAGAGTCAAGGCAGTTGCTTGGATGCCCCAGAGCATGAAAGTCCCTCGTACAACACAGCAGTTCCTAGGCCAGTCAGACAGATATTCAGAAGGTTGCTATTACACGTTAAGCTCCCAAGAGACTCGCTGGCCACCACAATCACCGTCAAGACCTTATTTTAGCCGCCAGTCGATTTGATTTCCTCCGAGTGGGTAAAGCTAAACAAACAGCCATGCAGGCTCAGAGTACAGGCTGGTTCCATCTGTCTCTTCAGTCACTCTGCAGAGTTTGTCTCCACCCAAAGGTCATTCTCTCTCTCTCTCAATTTAAGGGCTTTATTGGCATGGGAAACATATGTCAACATTGTCAAAGCAAGTGAACTAGATAATAAACAAAAGTGAACAATAAAAATGTACAGTAAACATTACTCACAGAAGTTCCAAAAGAATAAAGACATTTCAAAAGTCATTATGTGCAAATAGTTAATTACAAAAGGGAAAATAAACAAATATGGGTTGTATTTACAATGGTGATTGTTCTTCACTGGTTGACCTTTTCTTGTGGCAACAGGTCACATATCTTGCTGCTGTGATGGCACACTGTGTTACTTCACCCAGTAGATATGTGAGTTTATCAAAATTGGGTTAGTTTTCTAATTCTTTGTCGGTCTGTGTAATCTGAGGGAAATATTTGTCTCTAATATGGTCATACATTTGGCAGGAGGTTAGGAAGTGCAGCTCAGTTTCCACCTCATTTTGTGGGCAGTGTGCACATAGCCTGTCTTATCATGAGAGCCAGGTCTGCCTACGGCGGCCTTTCTCAATAGCAAGGCTATGCTCACGGTCTCTCTCTCTCCCCCCAGATAAAGTGTCTCTCTCTCTCTCCCAGATAAAGTGTCTCTCTCTCGACACTGGAGTAGATCCAGAATGTACAGCTGCTAGTAGAAAAAGACAGAAGTTTTCCTCCATTTCCTTGTCATATTGCTGCTGACTCACTGTGTGGCAGGCAGTCCATGAATGCACCTGTTCAGCTCACCTTGTCCACTGAAGTCAATGCAAGCCCTGCCTACCTGCTCTAGCATGCTCTCTCCTCTCTCTCGTGGTCCTAAAGCCTGCCTCTCTCAGTCCATCCTCTATCTGACAATGTGTAAACTTCGGTGTAAACAGCAAATACATTTCTCAGAGCAAAATGACTCAGAAGATCGCACACTGGCATATAACACCACAGTACTGCAAGTGTGTGTGTTCGCATGCACGGCACAATTGTTTTACATCATGTCAGTACGTAACAAGGTGAAGTAATATTACTCAAACATTTAGCAGATCATTTTCTTCCAGAAGCTTTTAAAGACAAGCTTGTACGAGGCAATAATTACATAATAACGTATGCAGAGTGTCTACACTCAGGATATCCTGTCATTAGACATACACAGGGGAGAGGTGGAGGGAGAGAGAGATGCATCCAGAGAGCAGGGATGGGTGCGGAAGGAGAGAATTTTCTCTTCCATCACGCTCTTCCTCCTTCCTGTAAAACTAGAAGGGCTCACTGCTTTGCCACCGAGACACAGTTACAAAGCAAGCTAAACACACACACAAACATACGAGCACACACCCACACACACAAACGAGCACACACACACACACACAAACATACGAGCACACACACACACACACACGAGCACACGAGCACACACACAAGAGCACACACACACGCACACACACACACGAGCGCACACACACACGAGCGCACACAAACGAGCGCACACATACACACACACGAGCACACACACACACACGAGCACACAAACACACACGAGCACACAAACACAAACGAGCGCACACACACAAACATACGAGCACACGCACACACACACGAGCACACACACACGAGCACACACACACACATACAAACGAGCGCACACACACACAAACATACAAGCACACACACACACACGAGCACACACACACGAGCACACGAGCACACACACACACGAGCACACACACACACACACACACACACGAGCACACACACACGAGCACACACACACACACGAGCACACACACACACACACAACATACGAGCACACACACACACACACACGAGCACACACACACGAGCACACACACACACACGAGCACACACACACACACACAACATACGAGCACACAACATACGAGCACACAACATACGAGCACACAACATATGAGCACACACACACAGAGACGGGAGCTGCTCCGCTGCCATCAGTGTGTGTGTGTGTGTGTGTGTGTGTGCGCAGGCAGCCTTAGGCCACTTCTTCTGACCTCAGCACATTCCCCAAATACCTCAGCTCATTATATTCTCCATGTGGGAGGAGGTAGGAGGAACAGTGAACATCTATAACCACACACTGACAGGCTGCGGATGTGGTGTGCCATTCCACAGGAAATACAGTTGAAGTGGGAAGTTTACATACCCTTAGGTTAGAGTTATTAAAACAAGTCTTTCAACCCCTCCACAAATTTCTTGTCAACAAACTATAGTTTTGGCAAGTCGGTTAGGACATTAAATTGCGCATGACACAAATAATTTTTCCAACAATTGTTAACAGACAGATTATTTCACTGTATCACAATTCCAGTGGGTCAGACGTTTAAATACACTAAATTGACTGTGCCTTTAAACAGCTTGGAAAATGATGTCATGGCTTTAGAAGCTTCTGATAGGCTAATTGACATAATTTGAGTCAATTGGAGGTCTATCTGTGGATGTATTTCAAGGCCTACCTTCAAACTCAGTGCCTCTTTGCTTGACATCATGGGAAAATCAAAAGAAATCAGCCAAGACCTTTTTGTAAACCTCCACAAGTGTGGTTCATCCTTGGGAGCAATTTCCAAATGACCAAAGGTACCACGTTCATCTGTACAAACAATACTACGCAAGTATAAACACCATAAACACGCAGCCGTCATACTGCTCAGGAAGGAGACGCATTCTGTCTTCTAGAGATGAACGTACTTTGGTGCGAAAAGTGCAAATCAATCCCAGAACAACAGCAAAGGACCTTGTGAAGATGCTGGAGGAAACGGGTACAGAAGTATCTATATCCATAGTAAAACGAGTCCTATATCGATATAACCTGAAAGGCCGCTCAGCAAGGAAGAAGCCACTGCTCCAAAACCGCCATAAAAAAAGCCAGACTACGGTTTGCAACTGCACATGGGGACAAAGATCGTACTTTTTGGAGAAATGTCCTCTGGTCTGATGAAACAAAAATAGAACTGTTTGGCCATAATGACCATCGTTATGTTTGGAGGAAAAAGGGGGAGGCTTGCAAGCCGAAGAACCCCATCCCAACCGTTAAGCACGGGGGTGGCAGCATCATGTTGTGGGAGTGCTTTGCTGCAAGAGGGACTGGTGCACCTCAAAAAATAAATGGCATCATGAGGAAGGGAAATTATGTGGATATATTGAAGCAACATCTCAAGACATCAGTCAGGAAGTTAAAGCTTGGTCGCAAATGGGTCTTCCAAATGGACAATGACCCCAAGCATACTTCCAAAGTTATGGCAAAATGACTTAAGGACAACAACGTCAAGGTATTGGAGTGGCCATCACAAAGCCCTGACCTCATTCCCATAGAAAATTTGTGGGCAGAACTGAAAAAGCGTGTACGAGCAAGGAGGCCTACAAACCTGACTCAGTTACACCAGCTCTGTCAGGAGGAATGGGCCAAAATTCACCCAACTTATTGTGGGAAGCTTGTGGAAGGCTACCCACAACGTTTGACCCAAGTTAAACAAGTTAAAGGCAATGCTACCAAATACCAATTGAGCGTATATAAACTTCTGACCCACAGGGAATATGATACAGTGAATGATAAATGAAATAATCTGTCTGTAAACAATTGTTGGAAAAAGCTGAAATAAATCATTCTCTCTACTATCATTCGGACATTTCACATTCTTAAAACAAAGTGGTGATCCTAACTGACCTAAGACAGGGAATTGTTACTAGGATTAAAATGTCAGGAATTGTGAAAAACTGAGTTTAAATGTATTTGGCTAAGGTGAATGTAAACTTCCGACTTCAACTGTATGTTAACAAGGAAATATCAAGTTGTCACGTGCACTAGTACAGTGAAATGACTTTCCTGCTTGCTCTTTCCCAACAATATCAGTAGTACTATAAAATAAAGTAAAGTAGAACAAAAACACATGACAAATACTTGACTTTTTAAAAAGTTTTATAATACTACTGATAAGACGAACGCGGGAAAGTAAGTAAGCTAAATACAGGGTCAGTGCCAATACCATATTTACAATGTGCAGGGACACTGGAGTGGTAAGGTTAAATATCCTCATAACCTGTTAGATAGACTATGGCAAACCTGGCTTAGAAGTCATGTAGGTAATTCAACTAGACTGACACTTTCACATCTCTGAAAATAAAACTGGACTTCGCCCAGTCGGAGGCATAAGCTCCCTTTTGGACCAGTGGTCAGTGCAGTGTGTAAAACAGGGGGAACAGAAAACAGAGAATAATGGTTCTTACCTTGATGTTACAGGCCTGTTCCATGAGCCTGCGGGCGTTCTCTGCAGCCCTGTAGCGTTTGGGCAGCTGGACCCGGAAGAACTTCAGAGCCCCCTCAAAGTCAGTCTGAAGCAGGTCCTCCTTGGACGTCTGAGGAGAAAGAAGACAAGCTCAGCCAATAGACTAGAATACGACAGAGACAGAAGTCTGAAAACATGACACTATAACTTCCAACTTTGTAGAGTAAAGTTGGAAAGATAATAGTACTCAACTGTAATGGGAAATTATTTGATTACTTATTTTCCAGTATTTTATTTAGCAGCTCCTGATATGGATTTATATGTAATAAACATGATCAGACAGATGCTTTCCCTTGAGGGAATGGAAACAGGAGTTAACCATGTTTGTTTAATTAACATATTTAATAAAAGTACTTTTAGTTTAGTGAACAGATTGTTGGAGACTAAGCAGTGATGCTTTACGTTTGACCTGTTTAACTGCCAGCATCTAATGTCTACCAGTGTTGAATGTTATGGTTACAGTTTGACCACCAGAGTCGAGGGCACACTGATAATGTATCTGTGCCACCTTGATTCTGTAGCAGCCAACGTTGTGACTTCCTACAAGCCTCGTGTTGGTGTTTACAGTACTGTCAGTGCTGTGTGATTAACAGAGGGCCTTCTCCAAGAGGCCCGTTAAACAGTTTCTCTGCTTCTGTTCTGACATTGTCTCCATGTTGCAACTTGCAATAAAGCAGATTTATTTTCCGATTGATTTGACGTCTGCTCACCTTTTGGTTCACCTGGAATTCCCTTTACATTAACCATGAGTAATACTATTTTGATCGTAGATATCTGGTAGTGTCACTTCAAGAGAGACGGGTGGTTAAAACGGTTTGAGGACCTTGTTAATAGGGCTGAACGTAACAGCACCACACAATGGCATAATGATGCATCTTCATAATGCTGATTCACACAAAACACTACATTAACAGCCCAAGCTATTGAACAATTCAACAATATAGCTACATTACAAAAGTATGTTGTTGGACAACAGTGGCCCTCGCAGGGTAAGATTGCCCATCCCTGGCCTAACGCATATCCTGTCCCAGCCCCAGTCCCTATCTCAGTCCCTGCCCCAACCCCAGTCCATCTCTCACCGCAAGTAGTTTGGGGACGAAGAGGCGATGGCCCATCCCCAGGAGCCCCATCACCTTACAGACAGAGTCTGTCTCCCCAGCTTTCTCCTCCGCTGAACCCCCTTCCTCTGCCCCCCAGCTGCCCATCCGCAGTGCCGCTGGTAGCTGGGTGGGCATTGCAGTGATCGGGGGTGATGGTTGGGTGGAGGGAGAGAAGGACGGAGAGGCGAGAGGCTCCAGCTCTGGGGCCAGGGTGCAGGGCAACTCCAGCGTGCAGTCCCAGCTATGTCCAAGCTAAGTCCGCGTCAATATCGGTCAATCCGACCAAGACTTCAGGTCAGGGTCCAGCAGAGATTTTCTTCTTAGGCTGTTTGGCAATTCAAGCTAGGTCTTAACGAATGGCAGCAGTGACCTTTTAGGGGAAAGAATAGGTCGATAGTTCCGCATCGGGTAGTGACACACACAACACAGTGAGGTATTGGATCAGAGCTTCTCTCGATAGACTGGCCAAGCCTGTCGTCCCCCAATAATACAAACTCAGCAGAAATACACCACGAATAGATCCACAGGTAGAGAGGATCCAGTGGGGTTGAGGACCAGAGAATCAGTGAGTTGGTTGGGTTCATTCAGTAAGCTCCGTTGTCAGAGAGCCGATATAGCCCCTCGACCTGACAACACTATAGTCCCTTCATCACAACTGACCAGCGCAGTCGGCATAATGT
The DNA here is from genome assembly GCF_901001165.1 of Salmo trutta. Lineage (NCBI taxonomy): Eukaryota > Metazoa > Chordata > Actinopteri > Salmoniformes > Salmonidae > Salmo > Salmo trutta. The sequence goes on along the minus strand of NC_042973.1, from coordinate 12,610,296 downwards.
AGATACGGTGAGGCAGGAAATACAGTGCAAGGATACTCATCTGCTTTTCTCAACAACAACAAAATATCCCAAAACGGGGGGGGGGGCATGCTGTTGCCTAGCAACAGACAGGCACGAGGCCAGACGGTTTAAACAGATGACAGGTAATGAGTCTTCACCTTTTTATCCCCCTCCCTTCTTCAAAGAGCAAGCATCTCTCTTTTCACAACCGAGACCAAGGCTTAACACGAAGGACAAAACACAGACTTCAATAATCCTCTATCTCCAGCCTAGAGGTAACGCTATAGACATATAGGTCAGGGCAGACTGAGTTTGCTTCAGAAAATCTGTCCACAAACATCCCTCCCTTCCAAATGATGTAGTCCCTTCACGTCCGAAGCGGTCCTTTCTGATGTAACACACATCGGAAGCTGAGGGGAGGAAGAGACTGAAGTGATTCTGTCTATTAGCCACGCCGCCTTAGGCTGAAGCTGTTTCCATCCCAAACAGTGACGTCTTGGCGTTGTGTTGTTAACAGCTGAACGGACTTTATGGACGATGGTGACTCAGAGTCCAAGAGAGGAAACAGATGTAGTGGTGGTAGAGATCAGGGAGAGGCAGAGTAGGGAAGGCTCTGACAGGAAGCCTTAGCAGGACACACAAGCTTGAGTGTGTGTGTCTCGGTTTCTGTCAGGAAATCCTTTACTCCCATAAAGGAGCATTGAAATAGCCAAGGCCCTCAGAAGCGTAGTTCAATTAGGGAGAAACATCCACAAAGGCTTTAAAAAGGACTCCTGAATCTAATACCTCCAGCAGACCTTCATAAGGAAACACATCCAGAGTAGAAATCCTTCCAGTCAAGGTAAAGGTTTCCTTCCAGGTCCTTTGCAGGAGGATCCTTTGCTGTGTCAGATTATGCTGGTCCAAAGCCTCGGCCAAACGGGGGAGCCACAGGTTTGGGTTTGGTCTGGCAACAGCTAGTGGAGGCATGTGGATAGAAACCACACCGGTTCTCCCACCTTCCTTTTCCTCCCTCTCCCCTCTCGCCTTCAAGACCCGCCCAGCTAAAGGGTCTGCGATGCTACTGGCTAACACAGCTGCTCTGATGCAGAGGTCTGGGTTGGGGCTGGGCGGAGGGAGAGAGAGTGAGCGAGAGAGCATGTGACTGAGAGGCTGAGGCAGAGAGGTGCTAAAAGACAAGAGAAGAAGGAGAGGGGAAGGGTATGATAGAGAGGTCTGAGGGTTGATGCACTCGCGGTAGACATCCCTGAAAAAAATGTAAGACCCCTTCCTCCTTTTCTACACCTCAGCTAATGGCTAACTACTAACAGCTAAAAGATGTTAGTGCTGCTGCCGTGCACTCCTAAAGGACTATGGTAGACTGGCAGGGGCGGGTAAGTGCACAGAGGGAGAGAGACAGAGGGATAGAGGGGAGGGGGAGAGAGACAGAGGGGGGAAGGGGAGAGACAGAGAGATAGAGGGATAGAGGGGAGGGGGAGAGAGACAGAGGGATAGAAGGGAGGGGAGAGAGACAGAGGGATAGAGGGACGGGGAGAGGGAAGGGGAGAGAGATAGAGGGAGGAAGGGGAGAGACAGAGATAGAGACAGAGGGATAGAGGGGAGGGGGAGAGAGACAGAGGGATAGAGGGGAGAGGGAGAGAGACAGAGGGATAGAGGGGAGGGGGAGAGAGACAGAGGGATAGAAGGGAGGGGGAGAGAGACAGAGGGATAGAGGGAGGGGGAGAGAGACAGAGGGATAGAGGGGAGGGGGAGAGAGACAGAGGGATAGAGGGGGGGAGAGAGACAGAGGGATAGAGGGGAGGGGGAGAGAGACAGAGGATAGAGGGGAGAGGAGAGAGACAGAGGGATAGAGGGGAGGGGGAGAGAGACAGAGGGATAGAAGGGAGGGGGAGAGAGACAGAGGGATAGAGGGAGGGGGAGAGACAGAGGGATAGAGGGGGGGGAGAGAGACAGAGGGAT